>NW_015112800.1:20514-20952 GCF_001443285.1 Poecilia latipinna | reverse complement strand
TTTCCCATTTCATATTGTTTCTGAACTCTTAGTGCTTTGCTTAGAGCAGGGCTGCAATACGTCGATCGCGGAAGGTTTTGAGTCGATCTCGGCATTAGGTGACAAACTGAACGCCGCCAGGACGCTGAGACCAGCACGTCCTCCTCTGACTCCTTAAAACGTTTCGTAACAATAACAACAAAAAATCTACAAAACGTGCTCAAATTACTGACCCAACAACAATAATAATCTCAGTAATTATTGTTTCAACAAGGTGTTGCGCAATTCTGTGCGTTTCGGTTCCATTCCCAAATAACTAGCAGAGCAGGAGTTTAAAATGAACTAATCAACCACCGCTGTGTTCAGGGAGCGCTTATTAATGATCACAAAATAAATATAGAACCTGAAAACCTGATATCGGACTGAATGTTATGTTTTTAACGTAATCTCTGGTCGGCT
>NW_015112800.1:0-17493 GCF_001443285.1 Poecilia latipinna | reverse complement strand
TTGTTTACCTTTGATCACAGCCACTGTAGTTTCTGAACATTCAATAAATGACAAACTTGGACTAATTATTTCGTTAGTCTGTGAGTATAAGTCATTCACAACAAACATCAAACAGGCAGGCAGGCAGTTCTCTTGCCTCATCGCTGGGGGCGCTCATGAACCCAGACATTGTGACTCCACAACTGCAGAGTAAGAGACAGTAACAGCGAGCTAGCCATACAGTAGCTGTGCTGATACGGAGAGCGAGAAGGACATGGTTTTGAGTTGTACTTTAACGGTTTCTCCCTTTGCTGTTAAGCAGAGCACGAAATTAATAATATCTACATGTCTAAGTTTGAGATAACGGAATTATTCTGCGGCAGCGGCGCGGCTAAGCATCACATGTTAAAAAATAGTCTTTTTGCCCTCCAGCATTGTACGCATGCGCGAAATTTCCTTAAGTAAACAATAACATCCAGGTGGTCTAGATTTGCAAATCCGATTATAATTAAGTCGGTGCCTCACCAGCTATCACTTTTATATATATATATACTTTGCATCCGTCTTCATATCCAACTCATTTATTATCATTTAGGTGCATATTTCATCATATGCTGTTTAGTTTTGATATTTTCTCTGTTTCTTTTATTCCATTTCCTAACCGTAATACTACAATCACGTGATTTAAGCTCTATAATGTATTCAGCACCAAAGTCGGCTGAGATTAAGATTAACAAGTCATGCTGCTTCCACTATAGCAATCTGGACATAGAGAAGCCCCCACCTCACCACCCCTTAGAGAAAGTGAGTAGAGTTTAGTGGGGGTTGGAGGGATTATGGAGAAGGATTGGTTACATAACTGCATTGTACCAGCGAGTAGTCAGGGTGTAAGTAAGAGGCACAAAGTAAGAGAGACCAGGTTAATCTAAAAAGGAAAACAACATAAACTGTTCACTGTGTTTCAATGGTGGATTTTATAGTTATTATTTAGAATCCTGCAAACGTTTTATTATTATTACTATTGTCTTTTCTATCATCTCAAACATGATTTCCCTCAGAAATAAACAATTTATTTTAAACCGGGTGTATTATTTTATTATTATTATTATTATGAAAATTGAATTCAGGTATTCAAGTTTCTGGAAACTGTTGCCCAGGATGAATCAGGTTTCTGCAGCTCCTCAAATCTTTTCCTGATATTTCGGCTGATTTCATTTTGACTTTCCAATGGCGTCAAACAAGAAAGCAGATAGTTCCAGGTGTTGCCTTAAAATACATCCACAGGTCCAATTAACTCAAATGCTTCAGTTAACTGATCAGAAACTTCCGATGCCCTGATATCATCAACTTGGCTTTTCTCTCATTGTTTAAAAAAAAAAAACAAAAAAAGGGGGAATAATTTTATGGATTTCTGATTCTGAAGACATTAACTTGCATAATTGTGGACATAAGTTTGGAAGTTCTAGCCTAAGGCAAGAGAAGTTTGGTTTACTTTAACTTCAAAAAGTGGGGGAAAAAAGGTGAACATAGCTCTGTTTCTATTAACCATAACATAAATTGGCTTTATAAAAAAAAGATCAATTAAAAAATTGTTAGGATGTGGTGGTTTTTCATCTGTATCAAAATATTTGTATTTCGCAAAACTGCAGTGGAAAGTGGAAACACTTTTATCTGCATCACACAAGTCATGTGGTCAACACCGGATGTTACTACTGCTAGAAACGCCGAAGAAGAGGACAGGATCATAAAAAGTGTGTCAGTCGAACATGTTGAATCTACAATTTCCGCAAAATGCCGCATATGTCTGCTCCCAAGTAGGCGGAGCTTGTTGCGCCAACACCTGAATAAGACGGGACTCTGATTGACTGACAGATGAGGAGCTATCACCATGACTGAATTATGAATATATCTCATGTAGCTGTTGCTGTCTTGATTTTTAATTATTTATGGCGTGAACAAGCTTACTGACGTGTGATTTTAATTTTATTTCTTATTTAATGGAAACAAAATTGTAAAATTGTATTTGTTTGACATTTGCAGAATATACACAAAGATTTGTGCATATTTATAATGGAAGCACAGCTTTTGTCTTTTTATTTGGTGTATTTAAACTTCTGGCTTCAATTGTAAGTCTCCAGTTTCACAAAGCTGATAGAGACACACCCAGGAACACCTGCAGCTTGGTGATTACATAAGGAATTGACTCGTGGAAATTGAATACAAATGCACACCACACTTTAAGCATTTCTGTTTGACAACCATGCCTTTTTTCTTCCATTTCACAATTGCCCCTACTTTGAATTGGTCTAAGACATAAAATTCCAGTAAAAATGCATTAAAATTTATAGTTGTCAGGAAACAAAAACGGAGAAAAGTTCAAAGAGGAGTGAATATTCCGCAGGGCACTTTACTGGGCAAATACACCCATCTAAAAATCTTCCAGCAGGAGGAAACACGTTGTTGATTCTATTTACATAATGACACAGAGGTTTCCAGACTCATGGTGATGATGAAGTTCCACCTGAAACACAGTCTTACACGTTTGCATGACATCCAAGAGATGGACTGTGGTGCTGTGAAGTCAAATCAGCAGAGCCTTTCCCTTAGATTTCCCTAACTGCTGCTGAGATTGAGCAGGAAGTAATGACCTCTATTATACCAAAACAACCAGAATGATGGATTTTTCTCCTGAATGTGGAGGCAGCCTTGTGCTTTGGTTGGTGTTCATGATGTAATAATGCTCCAGTGACGTTGCGTTAATGATAAATTATGCAACTCAACTATGATTTGGTTATTTTAACATAGTCTCTGTCATCATTATTAGTTCACATGATAATCTTTGTAGGCAGGGTACAGAAAAATTACACTCAAGTAAGAGTAGCACTATTTCAACATACTTTTTACTTTAACTAGTAGCCATCCAAAAAATTACTCAAGTAAGAGTAAAAAAGTATTTGGTTAAAAGTCTACTCAAGTACTGAGTAGCTGATCAAATTGTGAACCATTTAATATTTAAAAATTACATAATCAGATAGACCAAAATATAAAATTAAGTGGAAATTTTGGTATTTTAAGGACGAAAATTACAAAAAATTATAGCAAGTAACAACAAATAGCAAAATCAAGCAAAAAGATAAAATAAAATTTCAAATCATTGTGTGTCTGTGTCTGGAGAATTTTTGGTAAAAACATGTTTGATTTTCATTCAGTGGGTAGAAAAATCCAGAAATTTTACTCAAGAGTAGAGATACTTCATAATAAAATTAGTGAAGTAAAAATGAAAAGTAAAAAGCATAGTAAAAGTACTCCTAAAACTACATTTATGTCCAAAAAGTTACTCATGTAATTGAGTAAATGTAACTAGTAACTAACCAACTCTGTCCACTTTGTAATGCAGTTGGGAGTTGTGGACCAAATTGGCAGGAGTTTTGGCTTTTTGCATCCCTGAAGCATGAACGTTTGAGTTCACAAACCAAGGAAAGAAATAAGGCAATGACAACAGAAAAATAACTGTTGCTGCTCATGAATCTGTTAAGGCACAGGTGTCAAACTCAAGGTCCAGGGGCCAAATCCAGTCCTCCTCCGCTTTTCATGTGGCCCTATATACTCCAAAGAGACATATAAATAGAATCTTGAAGATAATATTTGCTTAAGTATTATTGTACCGATCAAATCAAAGCAGTTTTTATCTGTGAACTGCAAAATGCAAAGTTAACAAATCAAACTTGACAAAGTAATATCTCATATCTTTGACTTTTATAAGTTGAAAAAAATAAATAGCTTGACAACACTGACCCCTAGTGACCAATCTGCAGAACACAGAGAGCTCCAGACAGAAAACCATTCCTGTCACCAAAGTTTAACAGCTTGTACTTCAGCAGAATAGATATATTGTATGAATTAAAATGTAAAATATTATTTGAATCAATTGTTCCTAAAAGGCAAAATTTAACACTAATATTTTTTTTATTTTTAAAAAATTATCCAATTCCTTCTCTAGAAGAAAGTCAAGCTTTTAAACCATAATATGATTCTTCTGAAAGTCCCACAAGTCATGAAAATGTATTAAATTAAATAGAGTAATTGTGTGGTATCAATGGGAAGAAGTGTTTTCTTACTATTCAAAAATAATGTATTGATCCCAAAGGAAAATTAAATGTTTAATTCAAATTCTTCAAAGAATCATTATATATGGGAAAACTTGGGAGTTTCAAATGTTAAAAAAAAAAAAATGAAAGAAAGAAAGACTTGGGAACTTTTGAGGGTTTTTTTCTAGAAAATATCTGAGATTAATCTCAAAATGTCAGATTTGTTTTCCTTTTGAGCTCAGAAATTTTCTTGCTTTTTAAGGAAATTTATAAGATTATTCTCAAAGTTTCTGAGTTTTCTTTTGGCAGAAATTTACTCCTTTATTTTCTTTAAACAATGACCCATGTTACAGAATAAAGACAACTAACTATTGTGTATAGTTTCTTCATCGGAACAGAACCCATCTCAGGCAGACTACCAGAACCCCAGTGGACAGGCTGGTTCTGGTAGTTACAGCAGTTAGCCAGTCGTTCAGTACTACAGTAGAACCAGTGGAACTGGAGGTTCTGACAGCGGTTCTACCCCTGGGACCCAGCAGAGTGGCCAGCAGGGGGCTCCAGGTGACAGCAGCCCTCACCAGTCTGCAGAGGAGAGCTGGAGCTCTTCATCTGGTACCAGCGGTACCAGACCCTAAGCCGATCTTCACTCCTGTAGATGACGAGGATCAAGTCTACGCCTTCAAATCCAGGTCGCGTTACCGCAAGGAGCTGAGGTTCAGCCAGTTCTGCTACACCCCAACAGAACCAATTGTCCTCCAGCCACCAGTGTTTCCCCATCCTGGGAAAAGCCTCACTATCCAGGGAAACATCCTGACCATCCAGAAGAGGTTAGGGTCCTGAAGAGTCCTGAAGCTCTCGGTGGTGAGGCTCAGTTCACGGACTGGTTGGTGTCTGATGGCTTATGCTGATTCTTGTCTGTCTCCAAGGATGAGCTGCTGCATCAAAACTTGTAATAAAATGTCTGGAGAAACAACTCAATGCTTTGTATCTTAAGGCATAAAAGAGAAACTTAATTTGGTGGTTCTCGTGATCATGGTCCACTAGACTTATTTTAGCCTTAGCCACTTGTAGATGCACTAGACTAAATTTTTATGAGGACCTTAGGTTTGTCTCCTATACCATAGGATATTCGTGCAACTTTAATTCAGTGCCTAATGTCTGAACTTGGAAGAAGTCTTCAATTTTTATGTGCCATCTTTTTGGGACTAGTTACAGAAATGCATGACCCTAAAGTTACTGTTTTGAGAATAACTTTTCAAATTCCAGCTGAGGAATCTTTAACTTTCTAATCTGTGTGCTGCCAGGATTCTTTCCGCAAAAACTTTATTGGTGAAATCTTGCAGAGTCCTTTTGAGAAAAGCAGGGATCAGGACTGAAAGCTGCTGTGGTTTTCAACTGTTCATCCAAAATGAACTTCAGTTTGTCCAGAAGATGGCACTAGTGTCAAAATGAAGTTTAAGCTTCGGATGACTGAAATGCTCTTTATCTCAATCTGCTGCATAAAACTTCCTTTTGATAAACTCTGCCATGATGAGACAACTGACAAAAGGTCAGCTGGAATAGACTTCAGGCTTATCCAAACTCAGATTTGAGGTACAACTGACCTTTAGGCCACTATTAAACCAGAACTTCTGCTTCTGTAAATGTATTTAGTTCAAGGGTCGGAAACCTATTTCAGTTCAGAGCCACTTTTGCCATCGCCACTAAGAAATTTAATTTGTCTACAAAAAGTTTCCTCATACCACTTTTTCTTAATATTATCAAAAACCTGTCCTAATTGGTTTTTAAGAGCCACAGTACGGAGGCCAAAGCACCACATGTGACTCAGGAGCCAAGGGTTGCAGACCCCTGGTTTAGTTGATCTGGTTTTTCCCAAGTTTGCTAAAAATCAAAATCATACTTCAAAACCATACTTAATTGGTATAAAGCAGTGATTTCAAACTCCAAATGATGGAGTCCTGCAACTTTTAGATGTCTTTGCTTCAGCACACTTGGCTCCACTATTAGCTTGAAGGCATGTTGGTGTGATGGTTTTGCCATATAATTCAAGTGTTGGACTAAAAGTTGCAGGACTCTACATATCAAGGACTGGAGTTTGACACCACTGGCATACGATGTTCCCTCTAATCATAAATGTTTTTGTTTTTTTACATGAGTCTCTGCTCAACGCAGCTGATTCAAAAGGTCCTATGGGGGAAGTTTTCTGCCATAAGACGAGACCACACATTTGCAGTTTGAAAGGAGGACTTCATGTCTGTCTTCTCAAAACTTGTAATGATTGTACTCAAAACTTCTGCTCTCTAGAAGTCAAGGTTCCCCCAGTGTTTTATCAGCCTGCCGGGTCAGCAGGCTAAGCTTTGTTTATTTTAAAAGGATTTTTATACTACGGTAATAACATCTAAACCGCTAAGTTACATCTGAATCCATCCTGGTTCCCTTCATACACTGGTGCAAACGACAAAGAAGCCAACAGGAAGTAGTTGAAGGAAGCATTTGTTTCAATGACTGATATGAACAAACTTATTTGCATGATTTTTAATTGCGTTTCTTATTTAAGGGAAACACTGCAATTGCGAAATTGTATTTTTTCCCCACATTAGCAAGATACTGGCAAAGTTTTGTGCAAATTTGTGATGGAAACGCGACTACTGAAGTCACCCTCCATTCTCAACTTTCATGTCTTCCACCCAGAAGTCTTGTTCATCCAGATGTACCTTTACAAACCCTTAGTATGTCATATTTTTATAAATAACTTTCAACTATTCCAAGCATCCCTATTTGGGTCTATTTATTTTGAACTGTAACATCTAACATGCTGGGGCCTGCAGGCTCAGAGGTGGAGCTCTTTTGTTTCTGAGCAGTGAACGCCCAGACTCTGGAATGACTATGTTGGGATGTGCTGTGAAGACTGACAGCTGTAAAATGAAGGATTTCAGTTTGAAAGTGGCAGCCACAGTTGCTTCTCTAAGAATATCACTTTAAAATAAGAGCAAAACAAATATTTGGGCATAACAATTCACAAATTGTGCATAAAATCAGAAAAACAACTCTGATTATTTGGTCCCATGTAGACTTGAAACACTAATCTTGGCAGTATGTTGGAGTAGATCTGTTGCATTCTGACTTGTTTGTTTTGTCCATAATTGTTTTGGTTGAGGCATTGCAATGTTTGTAGAATCGTTGCTTGTGGCAACAATGTTTTGTGAACAGCTGATTCCCATCCAAAAAGCTCAAATAACGCCTGAACTATGACTCCCAAAGGTGTTGAAAAAGAGGCTTAATAAATGCAGAGCATGACCAAAATAATAAATAGCAAATGAGGTGGATTAGCAGAGCTTGCTAATAAGTGATGGTGTCATCCAGGACATATCACCATGGAATATCATTACTGATGGGCAGATACTGAGCTGCTGGTGTGTCTTTACGGTCATGAGGCTGTCATACAACAACAGTCTACAGTCAGAGGCCTCTTGAGATTTGTTGCCAGACTGACTGCTACTGAAGATTGAAGATTTTTCCTGCCTGCACAATCATCATTCACAATGACTAAAGAGAGTTGGATGATATCATTTACAACATTTAATTTTCCTTAGGGATGAGTAGAATATTTTGGAATCAAAGTTTTTCATTTAGATGTGACTTTGCAAAGGGTGCTATTATATTGTTTAGATAGAACAGACTTTCTTCTGGCAAGCTCACTAGTTAAACACAAATCAGTACTAAAAAATCCATAATTTGATAGTTACTGCTGATTTTCTCTGAGCTAGCGATACTTTGTAATTACTGGTAGATTGGCTTTTTTCTATGGTTGTTTGTAAATAGAGTAAAATAGTTTTGTCTTGTTTTTTAGCCTAATATTAAAATTAGTTTTATGTGAAACACGCTATTTGATGCTTAAATTTGTTTACCAAGGTTTGATGTATTTATTTATATAACTGAATCAAATTACCTTTATAAACTGTGCTATATAAATCACATGGCCCCTATAATAATGTGAACACAGCTGAAATGAGAGCCTTCATTTGTCTGTAACCCGCACTCTATCTCACCCCTATCTGCTCAACCCTACATCCGAGGCAAACAAAACGTGACACAGCTTGTCACCTTACTGCTTTTCTCTGCAGTCTGTCGACCCAGCCAATCACAGCAGCCCAGTTTTGTAATTCATCTTGACGTTTCTCCATTTGTCCAATCAGGGAGCAAGCCAACAACTAGGCACGCCCGCTGTTCAGTAAACCCCGGTTGTTGCTGCTGGTGAAGTTTTCTGAAGTCCCGCTGATGTCCTCGTTTGTCCCCGTTTTTCTGGATTAATGCTGACTTTCTGGTGGATTTTATTCTGATGGTGGAATAAGAGGGAAGCATGGTGGTGAATTCCGTGCACTGGTTCCGCAAAGGTCTTCGGCTGCATGATAATCCGGCACTGCAGGAGGCCCTTAACGGAGCGGACACGGTACGCTGTGTTTATGTCCTGGACCCTTGGTTCGCCGGAGCCGCTAACGTCGGGATCAACAGATGGAGGTCTGACATTTTTTGACATCATCTCATAAACCTTACAGTTACTTTGAATTGTTTCCAGGACATTATTTATGTCGTTCGGAGGGTTTATCAGGTCGAGGGTTCTTATGTTTTTATGTGCAGTCCTCAGAGTTAAGGCCTTGGCCTCCGCTCTGTTAGCTAAAACTAGCTCATAAGAAACTCCACAAACAAAAGTCACAATTTTAATTGATCCTCAAATATTACTTCAGTGTGTACGTTTACAGAAAAGCAATTTGATCCTTAATGTGACCTAATTAATTCGGGGCAATTCTGGGATTATTGTCAGATTGTTGCATTTCTACAGCAACATAAACCAATCTTCATTCGCAGGCACGTCTCAAAAATCAAGAAGCTAATTTATCTTACTAATTCAAATCAAACAGAGAAAATCGTAAGTAGGTTCATTACATTCACAGGGATATACTTCAACGCCTTTGTGCTAATTTTGATCATTAGGCCGTAAAGTAAATAAAAATAATCATCAATTTTATTTATAAAGCGCTTTAACACCAGTCACAGCTGAAGCAAAGTGCTGAATATCAGTAATAAGATTAAAAAAAGTGACAAAGATAAGCACGCAGTTTATTAAAAACTAAATTCAAAACAGAATCAAACAACTCAATTAAAGAGATGAAATCCATACCAGTAAAATCAAGTCTCAGTTGGGTTGAAGGCCAGTGAGTAAAAGTTATGTTGCTGGTTTTAAAAATGGAAATTTCAATTTTTACGAACAGTAGAATGTTGCAGAAGACTAATTAAAACACCTTTTTAAAATGCAAAATGGCTAATATGGGTTCAGGGATACAAAGAGCCTCCAGAAAATGATTGCCAAAGATGGTGGCTGTAAAGAGCGCTGGATGCAATAAATTAATGGAAAGTTGAGTGGAAGAAAAAAGGTAGACAATTGGGATAATTGCAAGTTTTCAGGACATAAACTACAACCTGGGCTCAATGATATTAGAATATACATCTCTGGAGTTCAAAGCCTGCTTTTTGTATCCATGGAGACAGTAAAGATCACATCAGGAGAAGCTTCGTAACAAATGAATCTCTGCAGCTGTGTGACATGTGATAATTTTTCTCTGTGGAGGTTTCTGTTGGAGTCTCTGGAGGACCTGGACAATAGTCTGAAGAAGCTCAACTCGAGGCTGTTTGTGGTCAGAGGTCAGCCCACCGAGGTCTTCCCGAGGCTCTTTAAGGTCGGTGTTCCTGCACATGTCATGTTCTCCACCAGGATCTCTGTGAATGTGGTGATTAAGCACCAACGTGTTTATTTGTAATGGGGAAATGCATTTGGACTAGGATGCATGTTATCAATTAATGAGTTAATCTAAAATTGATTGATCCTATTAATCGTCTAATTCATTGATAAACTGCCATTTTCTTAAGAACCTGAGGTCTTTTTTCTTGTTTCAAGAGTATCGACCGTCTGTCAGTAACATGAAGTTCTACATCTTATAGGCTAAATTAAAAAATACATTATTTTGTGTCGGCTGTATTAGATGCTCACTGAATAAAGAGAAAATGGTGGTTTCTCATATTTTTAAACTTAAATATATTTATAAAACATAAGAAAACGGGAAACTCAGGCTGCTGAAAGAGTAAAATATGTGAAATGCTTGATTCGTCATTAACACAAAGATATTCATACATAAACACCTTCTGTAGCTCCATGAATTGCATTAACTTATGAAATCCCATCATGTTTTTCCCATTATGTTAGAGTTTTTCTGTGTAATCTCCTCTGGGTTTGTGTCATCACATCCTCCTCACCTTCGTAGCACATCAGTAAATTTTTAATAACTAGACACGTGAATTTTGCCATTAAGGTGAAACTTAAATTAATGTGTTTGTCAAGTGATTATATTTCCAAACAGAACCGCATAAAAAGTGCATTTTTGTGTCCCAAACTGGACTCTGTTTGGGCCGTTTCTCCTTACAGTTTTGTCTGGCCGCCATCTTTATTCCTGTATCAAATGTGTGGCGCCTCTAAAGGATGACCAGTGGCGCCCTCTTCTGGATGGCGTCCAAACTACAACACTGAAAGGAGGTCTAAACGGGCGTTATTTGCTAGTTGATTGGAACTCATTTTAATGTAATAAACCATTAGTCGACAATAAAATTAATCTTTTTGCTGACAGAGCTTGCTGGACATTCTTTGGCTTGGAAGTTCTTGAAGAGTAAATCAATCAGATGTATTTTTGTTTTTTCTGCCATCCTCAGCCTCTTAGAACTGGCTTATCCACTTCTTTTGTTCTGGTTTACCAACGATGAGGCAGATTGAATACCTGTGGTGATGTTGGATGTGCTTGGAAGTTTATTTATGATCTAATGCTTTCTTCATGTCACAAATTTTCCTCTGCTGTGTAAATATACAGATTTATTTGTGTTCAAACTGTTTGTCATGGAATATGCAGCCAAATTATTTGAGAGAAAGTTTGCAGAGCATATCTAACATATTAAAAAGAAAATGGAGCTGGGTGTAATGCTAGTTTGGGATGTTGTCATTTGCAAAGCAGCCAATCCAGGAATCCCATTCATTTTCCTTTGCACTGATTGGTTGAACCCTCCATTGGAGATGAGGAAGACTGTGGATGTTAGCTCCTGCAGTTGTCCTAAGACGGTTTCTACTGTGTTTGTTAATGCATATTAAGGTATATTTGGAGTTTGAACTATTAAAGGGGTTTTATATCAAGTCTGAAGTATTCATGGATTTGAGCAACTCCTAACCCCCATATATACCAGGAGTCCATTGTAATCTTATTTTTGTAGAAATGTGTCTGTAAATCAGGGCCTGGCCAGTTTGTCTAGTCAAGAAATAAAACAATAAAAGTGAAACAGATGATCTACATTTTTCATGTCCTTCATCTTTGTTTCGATTGTTTGTTGTGTATAATTACAACTAGAACAGGAAATGGCTCACTCTTTTGTTTTTAGTCAAGCTTAATAAATGGGAACACCCAAGTCTGCTGTTTATGTTTGTGGTCCTATTTACGTTCCAATTAAACTGATAATGAAACGGTGGTTGAGACATCGCCCCTGTCTTTCTCTTCCACTGCTTTTTGCCGTCATCTTGATCTTTCTCTTTGTCATCTTCAACTAAATCATGATCTTTGTCTTAATCTAAATCACCTTGTCATCATTTAAATCTAAGCCACCATATTTGTCTCCATCTGAATTATCATCTTTGTCTCAACTAAACCATCCTCATTGTCTTTGTCTTTATTTAAATCTTCATCTAAATCTTTGTTTTGATCTAAATTATCATCTTTGTCTTCATCTAAATCTTTATCTTTGTCTTAATCTAAGTCTTCGTTTTCATCTTCGTCTAAATGATGAACACCACATAAAAACATACAGACATATATTTATGAAAAATCTTATTGATTTAGCTGCATTTCTTTCTTTCTTCATTCGGTTTTATTTATTCTTTCCACAAACCTTTGCTCCTGTTTCGTCCCACTTCAGGAATGGAGCGTGACCCGGCTGACGTTCGAATACGACCCGGAGCCTTACGGGAAGGAGAGGGACGGCGCCATCATCAAGATGGCCCAGGAGTTTGGAGTGGAGACGGTGGTCAGGAACTCGCACACCCTCTACAACCTGGACAGGTCTGAGATTCACAGTGAGATTCAGCTTCCACAAGCAAGGGGTATCATTTAAAGGAGATGGTTTTATGAGGAAAAGGAGATTAAATTAAAAAATTCTCTTTATTTCCCATGGAATGAGCTTCTCGTGTCTCCACAGAGTTTTTAATAACTGCTGATCTGAGACAGGTCTTTTTTCTTCTGGTAGTTTAAACTAAAAACAACTTCTATCCTAAAGTAATGTATGGATAAAGAAATATTTTTTAGCACTTTTAGAACAACTGATGATGATATTCGTGTATTTTCATCACAGACCTGGGCACTTGCTAAAAGAAAAGAGAGAAACTGTAGAGATTTTAATAAAATAGGAACTTTAGTATATATCTAGAGGAGTTCAAGTGCTGTCAGACTTATTCTCAGGAATTACAATCTGAGATATTAATCTCATGTCCATGCATCACTATCTATAACACCTGATGGTGTCATTTAGAAAATAAATCATTTTCATATTATTTAAAGACTGGAGATCGGCCAGAAAATTGCAACCGTACGCAGCTACAAATTGGAGCTTTATCGTGGTAAAATCTGTAACTTTGGGTCTTTCTGGCTGCATCTGACATTCTTAATGAAGCATGGTAGCTTAATGTAATGTAATTTAACACTATATTCAAAATCAGAACTCATTTTATTCTCATTGTTCACAAAAGAAAGTTTAAAAAAAATAGCAGTTTTTAAAGTCAAGTCAAATAATTGAATAAAATAATAAGTATATCTCAATAAATATAAAAATATGGTAGAAACACATAAATAACTGGGATGTTAAGAAAAATTTAACTTATAGAAATTTATTTTATAGATAAATTTTGGTCAAATATTCTGAGTCACAGCTAAAGTGAATCTCCAGAGTGTCAGACTTGGTGGAGCCCCCAGTGGCCGGCTGCTGCCACTGCAGGTCACATACTGCACCCATGTGCGCGGATAAGTGGGTTTTAACGAGTGAGAGTGAAGAACTTTCTCCATGCCTCTCTGCGCTGCTGCATGACCAGTGTAGCGTTATGTAACCAGCGGATTACCGCCGGCCTGTGTGTTAGTGTACCAGCTGGGTGAAGCTGGGCTTTGTGCGTTCCAGCGTTGTGAAAATGCGCTCATTCAGAGCGGACCCAGCCAATGGGACGCCATCCCTGCTGCAGATCCTGAGCAGGTTGTGTAAGAAGGAAACTTAAAAAAGTCCACAGGGCAGCTGATCCGTTTAAAACTGAGACTGCAGCAGCCAGACGGGCTGATGAAAACACAGATTGGTTCTGATTCACTCAGATGTTCTTCATTAAGCGCAGGGTGGAGCTGCTCTGAAACTGGGCATAAAATGCTAAACAAAGGCATAAAACAAATAAAATTAAAAAGGTTATTTGTATAAAAAAAGACATTTCAAAGTGCTTTACATCATAAAAACACAAAAATGCAAAGTCACGGAACACACAGTCATTAACTGAAGCATTACATTTTGTCAAATGTAACATCAAAATGTTAATTAATGTTTTACTAATAATGTATCAACAGGTGGGGTTTTATTCTAGATTTAAGGAACCTTGTGCAAAATAAATTCCTTATTTGATAAGTTTTGTTCTAGATTTTAAAAATAAAATCTCAAAATCTTTGAAATGGTTTAAACAGTTCACTTCAGAAATGTAAAGCCAGTTTTAGCATCACATAGCTCCATTATTGTGGACACAGATAGCAAAACTTTTTGAACTGAAATTCCCTAAATGTCAATAAAAACGTTGCAGGAAAAAAATCTACAAAATGTAGTCTGGAAAGTAGCTTTTTTAAGTTCTACCAATAAATAAATTACTGTTCAGCAAATATAGTTTCTGTAGTTTTAATTGTTTACCATGGAAGATAACCGAAAATAAACCTCAGTCTGTGCTTTAATGACTCTCTATAATTCATGAGTTTCAGTTTCCAGGTTGAATTCCTGGAATAAACCGACTTTAAATGCATCAGAGATGTAATCCTCCTCTGCTGTTTTCATCCCTGCAGGATAATCGAGATGAACAACAACAACCCGCCTCTGACCTTTAAACGCTTCCAGACCATCGTGAGCCGACTGGAGTTGCCTAGGAGACCTCTGACTCCCGTCAGCCAGCAACAGATGAACCGATGCCTCGGCAAAATCTCTGACAACCACGACCAGCTGTACAGTATACCTTCACTGGAGGAGCTGGGTAAGCATCTCCAGATCCACCTGCAGCTTTTTAATCCACATTAAATTAAAACAAATGATAACACGGCTTCTGCTCTGTGGTTATCGGGTCAAAGGTATTCAATCATTCATTTAAATATGAAAGCATGTAAACATTATTCTAAGTAAAACATGTTTTGTACATATTTTTGCTGACTTATGAGGACAGTACCATTAGGCCTGTCGGAATAAATTGGTTGTTTTGTTTATTCACTTGGGATTTTTAAAGTTTAATGTTTATTGGTCTTTGAGAATATGTTCTTACTATATCACTTAAACTACTATAATTAATATTTGATTATCAAAACGCACAAAAATATCTAATTTTAAAGACGTGCAATCTCACCTTTCCTTTGTTTTCTGAGCAATAACTTATTGCCTTACTGGGAACATTTTATGACATCACTGACTCAGACACTTCATTGCATTATTGTGAAGTTATTGGAGTAATCACTCCTATTTTTGATGAATTCATGCTGAATTGATGTTGGAGTCGCTCTCTTACGCCGTTTCTGTTTGTTTTTCTCTTGGTTGACTTTTGTTCAGTTCTTCGGCTGAGTTGTTGCTTTTTCAAACAATTACTCCTGGTTTTGGTTGCTGTGCAGCTAGAAAAATTTTGGCTCCAACTTCATTACTGTTGGGCAGTTGTGATCTGTAACCATGGCAACAGGCTATCTTTACAACTGGAAGTAGCTGATTAGCGTCTCAGAAGCTCAAATAATATTTCAACTATGACAAAGAAGGAGGAAATTTAAATCTTTCCTTCAATCCATCATAGCGGACAAAAATTATATCCCTTACTCCAACATCTCGAGAATGTTGAGATTTAAAAAGGGGAAGCAAAAGCAAACGAGGTTGGTTAGCAGAGTTTGCCTTCATCTGATGGGATCTTCCAGGACATATTATGGTTTCATGTCCTCCCTGCTGTCTGGAAATCGAGCTGTTTGCATGTCGTGACAGTCATGTCAACTGTCTTCAGTCAGAGGCCTCTGCAGAGTCGTTGCAACACTGACTGCTACTGAAGATCCCTCCTGGCCACAGCATCTCCATCGACAATGACTCTTTGAAGATACAAACTACGACAACATTTAAATTCCAGTTGGGATGAAGAAAACATTTTTGAATTTAATTTTAAAAAATGAATCCAGGATTGGAACGTCTCAAAGTTTATTTTTTTAAATGATTTTTAAGAAGTTTGTATCTTGAGGTTCTTTGAAAGTCAGTCAAGCTTGTTTTACAGGTTTATTATAGAGAATTATCCCTCCAAATATATTTATATCTTATAAAGTACAAAAATATAGAATAAAAAGAAAATTTTCAGGGCCTTTGTTATATTCTGATGGTTCACTGTTGCTCTTTACTTTATTTATATAAATAAATAAATATGCTAAATGTTCTTATTTTTACAAATGTTATGATTAAGATCATAAAAGAAACGGATAAAAAGAAAAGGATCTAACTGTGAGCCCTGTGGAACGCCAAAGGAGAATTTAAAGCAGTAGTTTTGACAATAAATTAATTATGAACCGATATAAATCTTAGAAACCATTAAATAAATGTGACTGTAGTTTATCTTGGACCCTTAAAATATTATGATTTTTAATGTAAACACAAAAAGCTTTTTTCTATTCATTTTTAACACTTTGTGTGTGGATCTTGAATCCGCAAACAAGCTGTAGAGTGTGGAAATAAATGATCTGCTTACCAAAATGTTTGATATCTTGCTTTCTTTAATCATTTTTCCATTTAAAACCTTGGTTCCCTGCTTCTAGAGAGCTTTATTTTGCTTTATTGGACTACTGTTTTAACTTGATTTGATTTAAATGTGTGTGCAGGTTTCAGGACGGCGGGGTTACCTCCAGCTGTGTGGCGGGGAGGAGAGTCGGAGGCTTTGGACCGACTGAGCAGATACCTGGACAAAAACGTAAAACTGACACTAGATCCGAGCGGCAGGACATTAACGCTTGTTTTGGTGGTTAAATCCTGAGCGCCTGCTTTCGATTTGTGTGAAAAACCCCGATAATAATAACGTAACGAATCAGGATAAAGATGAATACACCTTAAAGTAATTTTTACAAAACTACGTAAAAATCATTTGGAAGACAAGAAATGTAATTAAAAAAAAAACTAAAATTGAAAAGAATTTTCAACAATTGGCTAATAACGTAATATTAAGCAAAAAATCTGTTTTTATTTTATTTATTATTTGTTGATTTTATTTTATTGACAGAACAAAATGTGTATAAAAACTTTAGAGCGAAAACTGAAAAAATGGTTTTGCACATAAGCCTTATTTGTCTATTCATTTATTTTAAAAAGCATCCAATTTTCTATTTTTGTTTATTTATTTTTTTTTTACTTCATTTTTGAAAAAATAGAAAATATTTTATTTTGTTCTCAGGAATAAGAACAAAATTTCTTGGAAAACTATTGCTGAAGTAAAATCTTATATTTTATTTATTTAATTTTTACCCAGTTTAGCAGGATTAGTCCTCCATAAAAATCCACAGAATGAGCAGCATCAGTGTGAGATTATTTACTGAGACGTTTCACTTTTATATGTCACTGTTATAAACTCTAACTTCAATAAGTTCATTTAATATTGGAAATGTTTTTTTCTGTTTTAGTGAAAAACAGAAACTCCTGAAGCTGCAGAACTGATAAATACTGTAGATTTATTAAGCTTTAATCAGTAACTTTTTAAAAAGCAGAGTTTTATTAAACTACTTTTAGTATCTCAGCGTCTGATTGGAGTCACATCTGTCGTTCCGCTGACCGGTTCACACCTGTGCGTCTGTCTCCTCAGGTGTGGGTGGCCAACACTCGGGTGAAGACTTGCTCTCTGTACGCCAGCCCCACAGGCCTCAGCCCCTACCTGCGCTTCGGCTGCCTGTCCTGCAGGGTGCTGTACTACAACCTCAGAGAGATCTACATGAAGGTACTGAGAACACACACAGCTTCTGTCCAAAACTAAACACAACTGTGAGAAACGTCCTTTTTACTGTTTTACAGACAGCTGTTTCTGTTTCTGGCAACAAGCAGAAACAACCAATCAGAGCCAGAG
>NW_015112799.1:607475-671560 GCF_001443285.1 Poecilia latipinna | reverse complement strand
AGAGACAGCTCCTTACAAACAGAGGAGATCAAGGATAGACAGACCTCCAATCAACTAGGGAGGTCCGAGGAAAGATGGACCTCCAATCAATCAGGGAGGTCCGAAGAAAGATGGACCTCCAATCAACCAGGGAGGTCCGAAGAAAGACGGACCTCCAATCAACCAGGGAGGTCCGAAGAAAGACAGACTTTGAATCAACGAGGGGTCTCCATCCATAGCCTGGCTCAGCCTTTACGCCGACCCACACTCAGGTTGCAAACAGAGGAGTCCACGCAAAGCCAAACCTCCACACAAACATGGAGGTCCGAGGAAAGACAGACATCCATGCGACCAACCTCCACTGGTTGCATGGAGGGTCTTCATGTTGCCGTTGGCACGAAGGCCAAGCTAAGCCCGGCTCGGCCTTTACACCGACCCACACCCAGGTGGCACTAACCTAGGTCACTATACTAGCCCAGGTTTTGCCAACACTTTGCATTAGGAAAATTTGAGGCTTTGCACAAATTTGGCAAAGCCTCAAACTGTTTAACAAATATTCATCCATCAATCATCATGAATATTTGTTAAACAGTTTACAATAGAATACGAAACAGAGAATTTGTGAAAATTAATTTGGCTCTGCTACTGTCCAGAAACAACCAATCAGAACCAATTGCAGCTATGCAATTGGCAGAAAAACAACCTAACATTATATCATCATTATTTATAGAATGATTTAGAAAACAAATTCTTTACAGGCTTGTCAAAACTATTTCAACCCATATTGGAACTTTGCATTGATTTCCCTTCATAGCTGCGATTTTGCCTAACCCAGACATTTTCCTTAACCCAAACCAATACTAGTCTATTCCTAACATTAACTAAACCTTAATTCACATCTTACCTCTAAACATTACCCCTGACCCAAAGCAATGAATCCATCATATTAGGACAAGTCTTTGGTCCTAATATGGTGGACCTAATATGACACTGGACAATGGTGCATTCACACCAAACACATTTTGACCGTCAGGCGCATCTGGTTTACATTCAAACTCTATGTGGAGGCGTGTCGAGGGCCGTTGCGGCTCGTTTCGAGCATCTAGCGCCGGCGGTATTTGAACAGTTTGGAGCGCTTGATGCGTCCAGCGCATCCAATACTTCACATAGACTTTGAATATAAAGCAGACTCGCCTGACACTCAAAATGTGTTTGGTGTGAATGCACCATTAGAATGTTTAGTTCCTATGGCAACAATGATATCATCAGTGATGACATCACTCTTTGATGCATCATAGGAATCTCTCTCTTGAGTGTAGCACACAGACTGTTTTTTCAGACCTGTTCCTTATAAGTTAACTTGTAGGTTCCTGTAACTTTTAAGTTATGAATCTTCTACAGGAGGATTAAAATTATTTGAAGGCACAGAATCAGCCCAGTAGATTCACGTTCTCAGGTGAGAGACTCACCTGGTGTAAAGTTAATTTTTCGGTACTGGAATTGCACTGAGGATAAATTACTTTAATCAAAGCATGTCATGAATATATGTGCATATATTCCATATTAAGTACATAGCATAATAGTTTTTTGTTGTTGTTGCTTTTTCCACCTTTAGATGATATAACATAAACAGCACTATTCAGAGATGCAATGAGTTTATAGCAGTGGCCCTGATGCCAACATCTCCAGAAAACATATTAAAGATTGTAGCATGTGTTACACACATCAGGGCTGGTGTCGGTGTAACAGATGCTGATTTTCCTGTAAAAAGTCTAAAACAGGTAGGAGTGATGAGGCAGAAACAAATCTGTGCTTCACTAATCCTCCTGGAATCTGTTCTGGTTAAATATTTAACATTTCCAAACAGCACCATATCTGATCTTTCTTCAAAATAATCATTGTGTCCACGTTATTTTATTTGTCATTCTAGACAATATGCTTATTCCTGTAATAAACCGTTTTAGATCATTTAATACAAAGGTACAGCTTATATCACACATTTAAGTCTCAGAATAACCCCCATCTGCTACTGCATAAAAAATATACAATATATCTGGGGGGGTTTTTCTGTACACCAACATTTTCACAGAAAGACACAATATAGCTAAACAGATTCGACTCATGTAACAAAAAAACAATCTAAACATGTCAATATTACTTTCCAACAACTTCCAGAACCATTTTATTTCAAAGCTGATAACTGACAGTGTATTAAGCAATCTGTACATATAAACAGATCGCAATTCAGCTCCTGTACAGTAGGTTTATACCTCAGCTAACTAGAACCGGCGTCGCTCTTTTTCCTCCCAGCGCCCATTAGTTCAGTTGCTATGACAACGGTAAATAAAACACAAAAGTGAAAGGACTAGTAACAGAGTGTTCCACCATGTCTGTAGTTCTAAAGAGCAGCTCAGAGGGGCAGATAAAAGTTTATGTCTATTTGGAGTGGCACTGTTTTGTGTCAGACTTTTGTTTTGAGTTGAATTTGGCTTGTTTTGTGTTAATTATGTCGCCACAGTAACTCGAAATGCCAACAAAAGCAATAGCTCCCCTCACGGGATCGAGGCGCACGTTTTGATGAATATATTGTGAAGGGGACATGCAGTGGCAAGAGCCACATTAACGGTACCAGGAAGAGGCAGTTATTTTGAAGTGTAGAACAATAGGTGCCTGCCTATGCATTGCTATGGCAGGCCCCAATAAGGTGGCATCTGAAAAGTCCAGATTCTATTTGTGGAAATTCAATTAGAAGTTGCTAAATATAAGTGTACAGCACAGTTTTTACATTTTTATCTGAGAAAATATGCTTTACTGTGTACTGATGTTGTACAAAATCTCAACAAAATATATAGTTTGTTGTTGCAGCATGACAAAATGTGAAAATGTTCAAGGAGTTTGACTAGTAAGGAAGTTTTCAGCTTTAATTAGCTGAAGTCTGCTAGAGTGTGGTCAGTTCCAAGCAGAAAGTCTCAGACAAATAGAAACTAGGTTAAATCTCTGCAGTCACAATCAGCTGTGAGTTTTACTGTTGTGAAAACAACAAGAGGGTGGTATGTCACAGCTTGTCATCTGCTCTTCTTCACAGGATGGATGAACCTTGGTACCTGCTGACTTTAGATCTCTCAGCACTGTTTGCGCTGAGAGTGGTCAGTTCCAGAACCACCACCCAGATTAGCATTCAGTCTTAAAACTCAAAGACATTTTGGCTCTTGAATGAAAGCAACAAACCCACCCAGTTTTTCCACCTCACTACAAGAACTATGCCGGTGCATTATGTGATAATAGAGCCATTGGTCAAACTAAAAACTTTTTATGCAGCCATTTTGAATCTAACGGAATGGTCTCTGGTCTGCTTGGCATTCACATTCAAACCACACCAGAATTCACTTCAACCAAGCTGAGTTTGTAGGTCGACCAGAGTTCACTTTTTTGGTCTGCATCAGTTTGATTGTGCATTCATACCTCCCAAACGAACTGGACCTCCATAGGCAAATAAACTACAGTTTGATTAAAGTGGACTAAACAGGACTGGTGTAATAGAAACTATTGATAAATCTGCTAATTAACAAAGCCACGTAATCAAAACAACAAACTCTGGTTCCGCCTACAAACTTGGTTTGGTTGAAGATTAGCGTTAAGTCTTACAACTTAACTCTAAGTTAAGATTTAAGACTACACACCAAAGTATTTGAACTCTGGTGAATGCCAACTGAACTGGACACTGTTTCAAAAGCAAGAAGTAGTGGAAGAAATACTTTGTGGTCTGTTATCAAAGACAAAAGAGAAATCCTTCAAGTGCTAAAATTTAACGCCACTCTATTTTTGTTGACAGAAAGTTGTGCTCAGTGTCTTCTTCAGAGGTTTTCAAGGTTGTTTCCTTTAGTTGTTCTTGGTGCAGCACCGCCACAGGCAAGAAGGGGAAAAAGTTGCTGAAATGTTTGGTTTGTTTGATACAGTGTAGTGTGAAAGAGAACCACAGCAGCTGAAAATGTAACAAATGCTGCAGTTGTGGTGCCCCGTCAAACCGAGTCACACCTGGAAGTCACACTGGAATAGGTGCGAAAACACTGTAATAAGTCTATTGTGAACCGCTCCAGTGAACGCTAAAGGCCACGATCCGAGGAAGCTAACAGAACTGCATCATCCACAAAAAGCAACCTCCACTTGAATGCTGGGGTCCTATCCACAATTAATTTCCCCCCCTTTTTTTCTTTTTTTTATTTTTTATAATAAAAAAAAAAAAAAAAAAAGCTGTGAATTTTTGTGAGGTTGAGGCACACAACTAAATGTCTGCAGTTTAAAGATAAACCATATCAGGCCCTAAGTCTTTTTTTGTTGTTGTGCTTTTATAAAATATTCTGCATCTGCAAAATTAGTCCTAAAAGGACTCGCCACCTCCAACTGATATGGGAGGAAATAAGTTGTGTGAATGCAGCCAGCGGGACCTCAAAGGTGTGGCGCGATAAGGCAGCCATGTTTAATCTCAACCTTAAGGACTTCCTTCCAAGAAGAAATGTGAATTTAGAGCAGGAGAAACAGATAAGCTGCTTTTTTCAACAGGAATAGGAGGAGGACCCCGGCAGGACCTTAATTGCGTCCCTCCCCTTTTCCTCCCTCCTATTCTTCCTCCCTCCTCCTCTTGTCTCCTCCGGGCTGCTGGCGAACTTCTCTTCCACACCGACTCCACTTGTGTTCAGTTTGTATTTGGACTGGATAGGAGAGAGGAGCAAAGAGAAGACATGGCTTTCCTACGAGCGTTTCTGCCGCTGTTTCTTCATATCTTCCTGCTGAACCGAAGCGGTGAGTTAAACCGCATTTTAATTCCTCTTTTTATTATTTTTATTTAAAGAAAAAAGTTTAAACCAGGCAACAGACGGCGAGTTTTACTGGAAATTTAGCTGCTTTTTTTGGATGCTCTTGACATTTCTATGCGCAAACTCATGGACACCGTTCAAGTATAACTGCGTGCTAAATAATAATAATAATAATAAAAAAAATCTCGCTTTGCACTTA
This sequence comes from Poecilia latipinna, assembly GCF_001443285.1. NCBI lineage: Eukaryota > Metazoa > Chordata > Actinopteri > Cyprinodontiformes > Poeciliidae > Poecilia > Poecilia latipinna. Next base: position 666,568 of record NW_015112799.1, on the reverse strand, counting down.
CATTTGCAAACAGATAAGTAAGTATATCCAGCTGGTCTAGTTTTTTCTTGTTTAACTTTTAGTTTGAGCTTTTTAGACCTTAAAAAGCTCGGGGCGTTGTAAAAACCCTAAAAGGTGTAATTAATTACTGCGTAATTGATGCTGCTCATTAGCACTCCGAGTCCTGGCTTCAGCCGATAAAAGCCAGTTTAAACACTCTGACATGTGATAGGTGTTTTTAAAGGCTTGTGACCTTGTGCTCTGAAGTCTGGAGAAGTTATTAAAGCCTTAATACGCCTTGCTTTGGACCTGTAAAGAACCACTGTTCATGGCCGCAGGGCTAAAACTGAAGGACTCTGAGTGCAGTTTGGGTTTTTTTTTAGCCAGTAAATGTGATGGAAAGCTTTGTTTTACACGCAGTATGGTTATAATGTTTGTTTCTGTTCATGCCTGTTATAATTCACTTGTCGTGGGAAATAGTTGGAGGTTATCGTTTTTGTAAAAATCAAACAGTTTCTGATTTTCGTTTACTCAAATTGTTGCTTTAGTCTGCAATGGAAACATTTCTTACTGAACTAGTCTGCAGTATTAACCCATAAATAATTAAAGTAGAGCTCCACATAGCCAAGTATCTGTGCATTTGGGTTGTTTTGTATCAAGAAGTGTTGGAATCAATGGTATCAACCTTTCACAGGTTGCTGAGAAGGAATTAACTGTGATGAAAATCTAAAGTAAAAAGCACCAACAGATAAAAGTAAGAGTTGTTTACCCTCTCTTGACGTTTGTTGCATCAGGAAGTGCAGTGGAGATCGTCTCAGGGAACCATTGCTGGTGGCGTTGTCACAGCTTAGATCTGGGAATAACTTCAAACCAACCTAACTGTTCCAGTTCCAAGTTCAAAACCAGTGGGGGGCTAGTGGTGGGGGGGTCTCATTAAAATGCTCAGTGACCAGGCTTATGGGAACCTCCTCTTTCCAGACAGAAGCTGGATTTTTTTCTGTTCCCAGTTGGAAATACAACAAGAACAAAGACCAAGCAGAGTCAAAAGTGTTCACCATGCATATGAAATTTGGTGAACGTTTCAATAAGAAACTGTTTGTTTGACCTTGTCACAGTTTATTTCTGATTAAACTTGTGCTACATTGATAGGGCATTCTCTTTGTAGTTAGAAGTTAGATTTTCCCTGTTTTAAAATACAACAAGAATTTCCTCTAAAATCAGAATTCCAGCTCTAAAACAGATGGGGGTCCTCAAATATTACTGAGTTCAAAATCCAATGGCTGCCATCCATGTCAAACTAAAAATGGTCATTTATTGGCATTACTTTAAATTGCCTGTTGTCAAAATTGGAATGAAATGCCTTAGGGTTGGACGATATGGCTGAAAAACATGTCACAATATAAGCGTTTCATATTAGTCGATATCAGTAATTGTCTTTTGATAATAAATGATAAAAAAAATTTGTTTTAAATATCTAAATTACTACCAAACTGGTGGCGTGACCTTTCCTGTTTTATCCACAGCTTTCACCTCATTGCATTGTTTTCTTAGTTTTAAGGAGTTATGAGATGGTAGCAAAACCTTAAACTGCTGCTGTGCAAGTTACTCAACTGTTGTCGCTAGGTAACCAAAGAAAGATTGATGCCACCAAACTAGCTTAGCTGGCCTTTTTTATGAATCATAGTTCAGTGAATATTCTATATATTCCATCCATCCATCCATCCATCCATCCATCCATCCATCCATACATCCATCCATCCATCCATCCATCCATCCATCCATCCATCCATCCATCCATCCATCCATCCATCCATCCATCCATCCATCCATCCATCATCTTACACGCTTAACCCTAGTGGGGTCGCTATGGGTACTGGTGCCTATCTCCTGTGGTATTTTCTATGTATTGAGTATTGAATATTCTATCAGATGTATTATCAATTGATATTGATCACTTGTCTGTTGCGATAACACACCTCCTTGGTGAGTACTACAAGGTGTATAGTGGGGACAGTAAGCTCAGATATACATGCACCATTTTGTGCCCAAACAAAAGTTGGTTAGAAAAACTACAGAGGCAAAATTACCAGGACCCCAAAGGAGTATATTATTGACTTCTGTTGCTAGTAATATTACAACAATTAGCAAGTCCCAAAGAATGCTCAGTGATGGGATGTTATTCCCAGACTAAGCTGCAAAGTCTGCAAAAAGCCAATCCATAACTGCTGCAAGTAAAACAAACTGAAGACAAACTATTTCTGTGTTTTGTGTTAATCGTGGCACTGTGAGTGTTGGTCTCGATCTGAGCTGATGTTAAATGGTCAATTTTTGTGTTTTGACCAGTAAAGAAGCATTAACTTGATGTGAAAGTCCAGTTGTGATGATATGTGTCCATGTGAATGCTCGTACTCCTCCTGGTTCTGTGAAACCAGTCAGAATCTCTCTTTGTTGTTGTTTTTTTTCTTTTACAAACTCAAGCCTCATTTCCTCTAATTGCTCCGGTTCTGTATTTTTGCCTAAACTCCCTCAGTTAAGGCTGCAGCTCACTGTATCTTTATCGGATCATTCTGCAGAACATTTTACACCTTATTAATCCACAGATACTTTGAATAGAGATGTATAATCTGTCCAACTCTGTGCAGCTCAAGGTCCTGCATGCAGATGTGTTGCTTTGTCTGGAACATGCTTGAGGTATGCGAGGTATTTGGTTTGTGACTTTTTAAACAGAGAAGCCACTCGCCAACCAAACATTTCAACTCCAAATTTAGCTTATGAGGGTTTGTTGACATAATAACAGGTTAGTAACTGATGCAGACCGTAAGTGTTACGCTAAGTAGAGTTAGGATACATTCTCATCAACTCTGTTTAGTCATATTTAATCAACTCCAGTCATTTATCTAGAAAGTCCAGTTCGTATGGGGAGGTGTGAATGTGTAATTGAACTTTGTTGTGAGCTCTGGTGCACCTACAGACCTTGGTCCCTATTTGGTTGAAGTGAACTCTAGTGAGGTTCCAATGCAATTTTTCCTTTCACTCTTCAGCCACATTTAAATTATGTAGATAGAAGTTATAGCTGTATTTTCTTTGTTTTTTGGAAGGAAAAATTCCTCTGGTTGATCTAGATAAAAAAATAAAAAAATAAAAAAACTTGAGATAATAGTTACCAATGTTTTTATCTCCTTTTCCTTTAGAGGGTTAATTGGCATGGTTAGCTGGGGACAGGATCTGGGTTTGATCCAGGACTCCCTGTCGGGATTATTTCTCCTAGCTGGCCAGGGAACGTCTGGGAATGTCACAGAGGGAAGAACGTGGTAGTGGATACAGGGATTTTGTTTTAGACATAATGTTGTAAGTTATGTTTCCACATTTTTGTCCTTAACTAATTGGTAGAATCTTGTAATGATGCTGTGCTTTACCAATCACCTCATTTTCAGAGTTACTTTGTCCATGTTCTGGCTTGTTTTGTTTAATGTGAATCAATTGTTGTCAGAAGGAAATATATGCAGACTCATTTCTGAACTAAAAAAAACTTCAAAATACAAATTTTTAATGTAATCTATTACATTTTATTGGAAACTCTATATAGTAAAGTATTAAGCAGGTATTTTAAGGAAGCATTTTAAAAATATCATAGAATCTGATTCCAATTTTTGTTTCCTTTTCTCTAGAATGAACTATAATGTTATCTCTGCAAATTTGAATTTAACCTTAATATTTTCAAAATTAAATTCAATCCAAATTCAAAAATACTTGATGGATCCCAAAGGGAAATTAAATAATAGGAGGATGTAACTTTTATATAAAAAAAAGTTTTTTACGTATTCATTAAATTGTCACCATATCATGGCAGTGTAATATGAAACAGATAATCTGTGAAAGGATCAATCTCCTCCTCCCTGAGATACTATTGCCATCTGACGAAATGCACTTCCACTGACCAAAAATAACCAATCAGAGCCAGGAGGATGGTCTTAGCGCTGTCAATCAACCTCATGTCTTTGCTGTGCTAATTGCGAGGACAGAACTTACTGTTACACCTAAACCATTTATCTGCAGTCATCGGTGGCCATGCTAACTAGCATTAGCATTCACAATAAGCTCTGCTAGCTGCAGTGTATCAGAGATCAAGGGCTGGGGATGAGCAACGCCACAAGAAGGGTGATTGACAGCGTTAATATCCCAAAACAGGACCAGTTAGATTAACTGGTCTTTAAATTGTCCTTTATTTAAATGAGAAAGTATTAAACCTCCTGTCTAAACTTTTCCTACCCAAGTGGAAGCCTCCCTCTTTCTCTTTGTCTCACAACAGGACAGCACTCTCAGTCCCGCCCTGATCCCCTGTTTTTACCCAATCAGCCTCGTCTTAATTGGGTTACCTCCATTACATCCTCATCTCCCCTCTCCCTCCTCTGGAGAAGGAGTAAGCTGTCTGTTTCTAGATTAGGTCGGGGGGCCACTCACACAGACCCCGGTTCCTCCAAATAACTTTTAAATCAGGCACCGTCTGAACCGCCCTGCTCCCTAACGAACCCTGAAGGACACTTAGTCAAATACAGTTTGAGGCTAAAAGCGTTTCTCTTGTATGGAAATGAACCCAACCGGTGTGTGAGGAGAAGCCCTAACATTTAGCCATTTAGCTCAGTAGATACAGCACACATGCACACACACTCACACACATACCCGTATTGATTTCAGAGTCCAGTGTTCATCAGCATGATGGTCATGTTCTTCTGTAATAATGGGTGAGTGAGCCGGGCTGCCGTGCAGTAAATCTCTGCAGAGCTTTTATGTTGACATACACAGACAGGAAAGGATGGGCTTTTTAATCCGTGCTGTAATGAAATATTTCTAACTAAACAAGTCTTCATCCTTTGCTGCATTTAAAGGCAGGGTGGAATCGATAAAGTCGCTTTCTTTCTGTGTAAAGTAGCTTTTGCAATCAAAACATGAACAGGCTGTTTTTTATGCTGGGAAAGTAAAGCTACTTACAGTAATCACAAATTAGACAATAAATACTTTCCTACCAGAGGTGGGTAGTAACTAGTTACACTTACGTGAGTAACTTTTGGGAAAAAAATTTGAAGTTTTTACTAAGTTTTCCCTTACTTTTTGTTTGAGTTATTTTATTCAGAGACATGTCTACTCTTGGGCCTTGCACATATGTAACAAATATCTCTGCCACATCATTTAAAGAAATAATATACACACAGGATTGCTTTCAGAAAAGTTTTCATCCAAATGAACCCACACAAATCTGGCCTGAGCGTTATTTTAAATGTGCCAAACCCATAGAGGGCAGTATACCATAAAGCTGAAACCTATGTCAGCCAATGAAATAGCTTCAAAACAACCACAACTTCCTGTTAGGAATTAAACATGGTGCCGGGAAATTTGTTTGTGAGCCCAGTCATAATTCGTGTTATTCTTTACATCTGTAAATCTTGCGCATGCTCACAGCACTGGAGGGCAAAAGACTACAGGGCCCCTTTTTGGACATGGGGATTTTTTTTATTTTTTTTAATTTCCTCGCAATACTTTAGCGTTCCCTCGCAATACTTTTGCAAACTTACACAGACATAAACATGCAGTGAATAAATCAATTTTCAATCAGTTTTTTGCACCAGAGTTAAGAATAAACACTGATGCTCTTTAAATGTGCATACATTTGAAATTTTAAATTGACATTTGTGACTGTATACAAAATAGACCACCAAATATCGCAGTAAGTATATTGCGATGTAATGCAAAAGTATTGCAATAGAACACAAAAGAAAGCATTTTTCTCATGTCCTCTAGAGGGCTCCGTAAAATATGATTCTTTTACTTGTCATTCAAATAAAATGAAACTTTGAGATGTAGGTGTTATTAATTTATTACAGTGTGCACAACAAAGGGAAAAATAATACGGAAATAGGGAAATAATACAGAAAAAATGTTGAACGACTTAAAACCATTCAAATTCTTCTTTTTCTCCCTGTCAAGTGTAGAGATATATTGACGTATTATTGGTCATAGACTGTTTCCCATGTAGCCACACAAACACAGATACAGAGTTTTATTACATCTTCACTTTGGTTGGAGTTTAAAAACAATACATTTTAGTTGTATTTAACTGAGTTTTTGTGTGGATGAGAGACCAAAATGCATAGAAATGTTTTAGTTTCCACACATATCTGCCTACATGTGGGCTCGCCCTTACATCAGAATCCTCTACCAATGGAAGTACAAGTAACTTCCCTGAAAGAAGAACAAGCTTGTTTTAACCAAATACAAAGATATATACAGTAGATCAGATACTCAGTACTTCAGTAACCTTGTTTTTTAATGATCTCTAGTCTCTAAATACTTTTCCTTTCTGGTATGTCTTGGCTAAGTGCTCAGCTTTGATTCTGCCCCCTCCAATTAGAGCAGCTTTAGACGAATTGTGACATTAAACCAGTTTCTCAGTTTTCTCCCGGGGTTTCTTGAAAATCTGTCGTGTAATTTCTTGGAGAGCTTTCATTCGCTCCAATAGCCAGTCAGAGCGTGGGATGACTGTGGGACGGTTGCCATTCTTCAGCTGCAACTACAGCTCTTTGACTGGGCAGTGCTCACTTTTTTTCTTGTCTGGCATCACTACTAAAGACAAACCCTCTGAAATATCTTTGATTTGCTCATATTCATGGCTGTACTGTCAATTCTTTAAACATATTTTTGTGTGGACGTCTGTAGATGAATTTCTGTTTTTCTGTTTGTTTGTTTTTTTGTTGTTGTTTTTTTCTTTTACCATTGGAGCAAATATGAAGCTAGATTGATCTGAAGATTTTATTTGTGGTGTTACCTGAGATTAAAAACCAGTCTCTGTGACTGATTAACTACTATTTGAGTGTGGCTGAAGTTGTTTTAGTTGGTCTGTGAGGATTTATTGCCAGTGGAGTTAAAGACAACATGAAGGATGAACAGTTTTTACCAAAATGTTATTGCTGGCAAAATTCATTGGTACTGTAATCTTTTTTTAATCACAATTCCATTTCCAAACCCTTGCGTATAAAGATTTTACTTTTGTTTGTTTTTAAGTATTTTATTGAATAAATGGAAACAGAAAACAGCCAATCTAAAGATAAGTTTGAAACTGTTGAGACTTAATTAGCTACAAAATTCAAAGTGAAATAAGAGAGCAAAAATGATTTAGCTCATATTTTTCTTACTATTCTATATTTTAATCGGCTTTGAGAAGAATAAAATAACAAATTTCAGTTGCGAATGGTAAAGAAAACAAGCACTTGTTGCAAGGTCAAATGGAAATAGACTCAGTACCCAGAAAAAGTTTTTTCTCCTTGAATTCAAACCAGAAAACATTTTCTTCTTTGTGATGCAATACACATGTTGTGTTTAATATTCTTAAGTTTAAAAAGATGACCCAGAAAAATAAAAAGCTGTTTTGTCTCCTTGTCTTCTTGTTTTTTAATAGATAAATTTACTTTTCTATGACAACGCTGGTTGAGCTGTTGATAAGAATATCTAGTTTTGGAAACTTTATGGTAGTTGGGCCTATCAGTTAAAGTAAACACAGGCTGGTCGTCTTTATCAGTGTCTGGGTGCCTGGGAATGCCTCCGACGGGCTTGTCTGCATGCTGGAGGAGGAGTGCAGCTGTTGGCTCCAGTTGTCCATGTGGGATTAGTGCGTTTGCCTGAGTGATAGCCGGCCATGACAGCCATATAATCTAATGTATTGGCTCATTGTTTTCATTAAAGAGAGTGTGCTGTTTGATCCCAGTAGAATTATAATGCTGCTGCCCCGTAACTTTCAGGCATATGTCAGCTAATTCAGCCGGCGCTGATGTCAGTGCGTGGGGCAGTCAAATCCCACCTTACAGATATTTCATCTGCTTACTTTAACTGAGCTTATGTCTACATTCAGCAGTGTCTGTTATCACACACAGAAGACTAAAGCTATAAATAAAGGCTCACAGTTATAACCCCTATCCTGTTTGTTTAGGTTTGAGCAGGGAAAATGTCTAATAAATCTCAAGGAATTTTGGTTAGTTTTTTTTTTTTTTTTTTTTGTGGATTAACCAATTGACTTAACATGTAACATTGATTTTATACACACTGTTGCACGTGTGTCTTATAAAACTAACATGTCTCCACCACACTTTACCGTTGTTGATGCGAGGAGCCGCCATATTGGATGTCAAAGTTGGCTTTTGAGAAATTCTCTGACTTTCTGAGTGGAAAGACAACGTGGAGTGGTACCTTATTTTGGTTTTCTGACTCAGAAGTTAGAATTTCCCAGTTCTGACTAAAAATGAAGCATATGTTTAATATCTCCTCTGAGAATGTTTCCGTCCAACTTCCAAAAGTTTTGAGCAAATTTTTAAAGTTTGTTAGATGTTCATATAAAATTTTTGTTCAGTGTAAGTAAACATTTATATTTATCTTCAAATTTACCTGTAAGGCTTTATGATATTTGGTCTGGTCTGGTGGACCCAAACAACACTAAATATGTCGGGTATGTGGTCATCAATTTTATTTTTCTGAATTACATTCTTCACAGAAAATAACCCAAGGCCAATGAGTCTCAGGTTTAAAAAAATAATTACTTTTATTCGTTTTGCTATTATAAAAAGTGAAAACGGGTCCCATACAGCCGAACAGTTAAGATGTTGCAAAAAAAGAGGAAAGAATGTGAATTAGCCAAATCTACTGGTTTGGAATGAATTATCTAGGCTATGCAAAATGTAATTTTGTCTAATGTTGTTGTTACATATTAAGGCTGTAACAAACAGGAAGTAGAGACTCCAAACTATCATGGACCAAATGCCTCAGAAAAAATAGAGAATCATCCCCTTTGTGCTGAAGGTTTGGAGTGAAGTTTTTCTTTTTCAGGTTTTTGGTAAGGCAGAGATTCACCAGTGAATGGAAATGTTCGCTATGTCACAAGTTATTTGACAAATGTGTTTCCATCTCTCTTTAGCGCTTAAGCTCTTTCAGAAAATACAAAAACCACCTCAATCGTGTGTAAAAACTTTTTAGTGAAATTGATAGTTGTTTCAAATTTTGCTGTTCCTATCAACTGTTTCTTACTCATAAGCATAAAACAAGATGGAAACGTTGCTGATGTTAACCTTATTTTCTATATTCCACCTGCGGTTCACACTAAATGAAATGTGTTATATAACTTTAATAAATAAAGTTTATCAGTAGGAGGTTTCTTATTTTGGTTTGATCAGTGGTCATAATTCTTCACATTTTCCTCAAAGGTGAGAGCAGTGTCAAAGTAAATATGCGAATAAATGACAACATAGGGAAGAACTGACAGGCATTTTCTGACAACCTACGTAAAATGAACCACAGACAACTTATGTGAGTTTTTACCAAGCTTTCATGAAAGAAGAAGATCCACCGGACCGCTCCAGCGAGCTGCAGACCACACGATAATTTTAACACGCCTTGTCGTTTGTTTTTTACTGTGTGTTTTAAGCGGATCATCAGATGTTCTGAATCATGTTTTAGGAAAATCAAAGAAACAGTTTCTAGCTGGCAGGAGCAGAACTGACAGCCACCCTCATGCCTGCGTTAAAGGGCTTCCAGGCGGCTTGTCTTGCATGTGTAGGTTTGAAGTCTGACTGGGGTTTTTAGACCCAGCAGCTTCTTCTGTAGTTTGATCCAAACCCTTCTGGGAGGGAATTTCTTCTCTATCGACTACCTTTCTGGTGCTGAAGAGCTGCTTGAAACATCCTTGACTCGCTATCCTCAGAGCATATCTTCAGACTTTACGAGATTGGAGATGGTTATTTAAACACACTCAAGAAAAAACACAGAAAGCTAATGAGAAAGCCGGTGTTCTGGTCTCAGAAATGTGATCAGTGTCTCCTGTAACAGAAATGATTTTGTTTTTTTCTGTTTTGCTGAACAGTGCTTAGAGGCCTGTGTATCTGAATCACAGGTATTGAATTTGGCTGACCTGCATGCACAGGATTGATTATTTCTGTGCAGCAGTTTGAAAGGGTTTTGAGGTATGCAGAGGCAAGTTTTTACTGGCCTTGATCCTCCCACTAGCATGATTTTTTTAACACATATATATGTATTTTTAATGAATGCTTATTTTGCAGACGTTATACTTTATATACACGTCATAGGCCCATATCAGCTGAGTTGAAATAATATTTTGGGACTTTTATGAATATAAACAATACTCAAGTATGTGAAAATTATGAAGTTATGGTAATTTATTTTGGGACAACATGGAGCTAATGGCCAACGAATGTATTAAATCTACCTTTATCTGCTGGTATCATCAGTTCATACCCAGTTATGTGCAGTACTACTTATTAATGTAATGTATCTTGCACTATTATTTAGTGGAAAGGGCACCAAAATGGTTTCCAGCCCGGGGTCCACTTCCTTGTATATCCGGCCCTGCATAGACATACAGTTTATGTTAGAAACAGTTACAGTTAGAAAGATACCAACTGCACACCTGTTTTTGTCGATTTTATGTAATTTAGTCATTTAAATAACTGTAACCTGGAGTCATACAAAGCTAAACTTGGAATATAATGGCTAGAGATGCACTAACTCGATATTAATACATGTATCGGTCTCAATATTGGTTATCGTGGCAATGTGCCCTGATCCTTAACGTGGATCTATTCAGCCTAATTCTGTGCTTTGTGATGAGTGATGTAATGCTTTTTTTATTTATTTTACATTATACTTAGAATAACTATTTGCACTTTCTGAACCATTTGAAAGAAGGTTTGTTTAAATTTGTTTTTACATGTTTGACAAAGCTAGTCAACCTACTGATTTAGTCAGTTTCAGTTAATTTTTTTTTAATTTCACATTGTCTGTTATACTCCTAATTGCACTGACTGAACAAATTAAAGTTTTCCATGTTGGATGAAATTTGTGAAGTTGTGGGTGTATTTAAGTGAGCTGTACTGATGAAGAGTTATTAAAAAATTAATTCAGTACATTTATGTCTGTTTTTAGAAAAAGAAACATTTAAGTCAGTTCAGCTGTTTTTCTGTATCTGATTGGAATCGGTATACATTAAATCTCAGACATCTGTGTCACAAGTGAAAAAAGTAAAGAAGTCGGACCATTTGAAATGATTCACTGCAATAAATGAACTTTCCAATAAAGAGATAATAAAGAAGCAAGTAGAATTTGCATTATTTTGTGAATTATACATGAAACATCTTGCTTATAAAGAATAATATTTGTGAAAACATAGATTAAATCAGGGATGTGTTCATGTTAATGAAAGAGTGGAGTCTCTTTCTTTGTTTTAAAACAAGATGTTCATTAGCCATGCTTCAGTCCTCAGCAGATCTGGCAATTTGTCTCTGAACTATGCCCAGGCAAAATTGGCCATCTGCACATGATGTCCCTTCATATTTAGAAGGCCCATCTGTAAGGACACATGGCACTCTCCTGGGCCGGGGTCCAAGTGTTGGCAGCAGCCCCGCCGGAGCCAAAGGGACAGGGGAAAAACACCCTCCAGTGAGAAACTGTTCCTTCCTCTTTTCCCCACTTTTCTTTGGTCTGCAGAGCCTCAACAGCAGCTGCTCATACCTGACGCCCAAAACCTTGGTCGGACCACATTCTGCAGGGTGGAGGGGGGTGGGGGGAAAGACCGGATTCATGTTACAAAGAAATTATACAAAAGGTCTTCGCCTGCCTCCCGCCTTTTCGAAGTCTTAGTTCCCTCCCCCCCCTCACCACCACCACATCGTGTCTCCTGAGGCACCTCTCTCATGCCCCACGTCTTTGTTCTGTTTTTGTCTTCTGAGTGTTGTGGACGGAGCCTGGGAATATTTACTCTTCCTTCTAGTCAACAGTTCTTTCAGGAACAGCAGGAGTGCACATGTAGCTGCAGCAGAACCACAGTTTTAATTTTTAAACTAGTTTTCGAAAAGAGTTAGAGTTATATTTAAACATATTTTTAGATGTTGCCATGGAAAGGTTCTTCAAAAATACAAAATCTTACCAAGTATTTTAGTCTAGCTTCTAGATTCTTGTGCAAATATCTCAGTAAACTTAAAATAAGACAAAGCTAACTTACAAGTAACTTTTCAGCAATATAAAAGTTGCTTGTATATTGTAACTTTAATTTGATGAAAATTATTGATTACATGAAATTATTGATGAAAAATACTAGTTCTGTTAGTAGATTATTTCACTTATAATAAGACATTTTTTTCCATATTATAAGTGAAATAATCTGCCAATGGAACTAATACTTTTTTAATCAGTTTTAAGGAATTATTTACTTAAAACAAAGTCCTGTATATTGCTGAAAAGTTATTTTTAAAATAGTTATTTCAAGTCTACTTGCAATAAACGTGATCAAAATTAGATAAGTCATTATCTAATAACACAACTAGATAATAAGGTCAAAGGGACAGTGAAATGTTTCTATCTAAAAAAATAGAGGGAGAGGTCAATAGGTTAGCTTTGCTAGCTTGACTTTGACAACCTTCACACGTAGATCTGCTGCAGAAAAATAAGGTGACCCACAAACCATCTTTCTGCCAGATCATCAGTAAAACAGGTGTTTAAATTAGCCAATCAACCACTGCTGTGTTCAGACGATCACTTATTAATAATCGCAAAATAAACATCAAGCCTGAAAACATTAAACTGTAATGTGTTCTTTGTGTGGAAAATGTTTGTGTGTTTTTTGGCATTGGATCCCAATACTTGAACTTAATCTCTACTATGTTAGTTAATGGAGATGTTGTCAGTCAGTTGCTACGGTAGAAAAATCTTACAGATTCCCAACAATGCTAGGTCTGATTACGTCACCTGGAGCGTTGCATCATGTTTTCAAAGTTATCCATTAATCAGTTAAGCTGTAAAAAAGCCTCTCGTTGAACTCTGTTAGCTGCAGAGTGGAAACCACAGAGACCTCTTTTCTTCCTTTGGGCCTGTTTGAAATGTGACCACAGGACTATGTCACTGCTAAGAGCTTACACTAGTATCTTCAAGCATGTGCTCTGGTAATGTATGCAAGATAAATTTCCTCTGCGAACAATGCACATGCCACAGAGCTTCTCCAGTAATTGCACGAGGCGTCCCCTCAGGCCTTGTCATTGTTCAGAGGAATGCCACGTTCTCTGATTACTTTTGTTGCTGGGTTTTGTGTCAAATTGCCAAATCATGTCTGTCACTGTCTTACATTCAGAAATGCCTCCAGAGCTCGCAAAAAATAGATTTTGTGCTGCGTGTCATCCATCAATGTGGTTAAGTTGGAAAGTGATATCATGACCACATATGATGGATCTATGAAAATAGCAAACATGGCAGCTGTCTTCCTGATGTTTATGGGTCAAAGAGTGCAGAGACTGCTTTTACAAAACACGAGACTAGTACAGAAAACACTCAGGTGTATTAGTATTAGAGTGCATTTGCTAGTTTTTATTAGTTATTAATTAAGTATTGCTTAGTTTCAGTTTAGTTTTATTAGTAATACTAGTAGTCATTTTAGCTTTGGTTTTGGTTGCAGAATTCAAACAAGACGTAGCATTGCATTGTGATCTTGCATGTGACTGGGTAATAAATACTCAACAGAAGATACTAATTTCAAAAAATGTTTTCAATTATTGTTGAACAACCAACAGATTCTGATGTTTTATCCCAGCTTTTGCTGTCGCCAACGCGTGGACTGGCGTAGGCGTCGCCAGGAAGAGAACAAAGTACCATAATTTGGCGTAAACTGCCTGAGTGGGGAAAAAATATCAATTAATTTCACATCAGTTCGAAAGGCCTGTAAATAAATTCATAGATACAAAAACAAAGGATATTATATGTATAATTTCAGTATGTTTTAGTTAGTTTTACAAATGCATGATACAGTTTTGGTTAGTTGTAGTTTCTCCCCATTAATTACCATTTTTATTTATTTCAGTTAATGAAAATGTTTTCCCATTTTCAGTTTTTATTATTTCATTAGTTTTAGTTAACTTTGTTAACCTTGCTTTGGTCACTACTGCTTTGGACAATGGCAGACTAAGTTAGACAGGCCAGATTTCATGCTTTCGAGAGGGAAACCCTGGAAACAAAACAGAGGAAACTAATCTTTTGCTTTAATTTCAAGTTATTAGCCAACATTCAGTTTTTGTCTTTCCTTCCCTGGAGATAAAACGACACCGCTCTTCCATTCTGGCGTAGCTCCAGCTGCCTGAAACATAGACTTGCATGCAGCCACATCTGTTATGCTGAAATGAAATGTGTGTGAATGCAGGCTGACTTTGATGGCGAAGCGACATGTCTGTGTTGGGTGTGTGCATGTGTACATAAATATTCATGACGACCCTGAGGCTCACCAGACCCTCCGTCATGGTGTTTGTCTTCTGCTAATGGGCTGTGCCATGCTCCAAGCCTGGCGTGCAGCTGGCACCTTCTAAACCACGCAAAATTAGCTGCTTCAAACCAACCAGCTTGTTGGAGAATTTCACGGATTTCTGGAGAATTTAAAGCATGAAATTTGCACATTAGTCTATTTCAATATGGCACACTGTGGAAAACAAAGTTTGTTTAATGTTATGCATATTGTAGGAACATTGTTTCTGTCTGCAGCTCAGCAATAAATGGTAACAACTCACATTTCATGGTTGGAGTGGAGTTCTGCCCTTTAGCCAATTAAAGATCCAGACTAATTGTTTCTGTCTCTTCTGCTGTTCAGTTAGTGGTTGCAAGGCATTTGTTTGGCAGATTCCCCAGAGGAACAATCTCTTGGGTTAACTGTCCCTCAGGAGCAACAAGAGGGGCAGAAAATCTGCCCCGCCAGGGTAAAACAGCAGCAACTGTTGATCCAATCCTGGAATCTGATGGAATGTTTTCACTCTGTTTGCATCTTTGCATGAGGTTAGCAAAAATATGCTAACGCCTGATTGGTTAACCCACATGAAAACGTAACTGCAGACCAATCACGTTGAATATAGCAGTGTCAGCCACATTTACTGACTTTAACTGCAAAATACATTTATATGCACAAATGGAATATAATTAAATGAAAAAAAANCCTATTTGTAATGCACTTCTTTAGAATAGCAGTCTCATGAAGAAGTGAGGTTTGTATCACTAAACTGCACACAGTAATTGTGTCAGGTTCTGGGCTTTTCTTTAAGAAAGGTCTCTCCCCTTCGGCTTCCCGTTGGGGAGTGGCCTGGAGTGGAGCTGCACGCCTGACCATTAACCTGTTCTCTCCGCTTCCAGGCGTGACTCAGACCTATATCCTCGGATCACCTGCAGAACCTTTAGATTGTTTCTGTTTTTTAATAAAAATAGTAACTCACCAGTTGTTTCCGGGTCTGATTCTGCATGTGGGTCAGAAGTCTACCCTCAATTATGACAAATTGTATTTTAAAATGTATTTATCATTATTAATGCTTTAAATTAATAAACAGGGAGAAAATCATAATTAGCAGATAAAACTCTTTCAATCAGTTTATTCAGGCTTTTTTGTCCTGATAGTGCTAGTCACTGTTGCAAAATATTGGATTGAGGATTCCCATTCCCTGTTGTCTACCTGCTGACTGCTAGTGAAAACTGCAGAAAATTAGATTTTTCCTGCGATGTACAGTAAGTTTGAGATGGACACAGTGATGAAAAACAGTGAATGTCTGGTTTCCTGCGGAGCTGACCACACTCTCCAGAGGTAAAGTGGTCAATAATCCAGTTGGTTGGGTTTCTCACAGCTGCCAGCATTACAGTGACTGCTCAATTGTGTTGGACGAGTCGCAGAAATCAAATCATGTGATCTGTACATCGCATTGTAGTTTGCGTTTCTCCAAACGCAAACTACATTGACTTCATGAAGGCTCTAAATTAATTACCTTAACCCTTGTGTTTACAAATGGGGTCCAACCGACCCCACACACGTAAAACTTGTATCATTTGTCACAGTCCTCCACATTTGCCTCAGTCCTCGCATGCACAGGGTTAAGGTGAGCCAGCAGCAGTCTCTGCAGGGCTAAGCGCTGGGGCTGAAGAGTTCAGCCATTGAAAATGACAGATTGTACTCGACAGCACAGCGGCTTTGTCAGGCCAAACATCACACCAGTATGCGCATGGTTTCAGCATCCTGAGGCTGCAACCTAATCAAAATCAGATTGGTGAGGGTCAGAGTTTATGCAGCACCTTTTGACCTATTCCTGTCCATTCATATGTGTACGCATGTAATCAGTGGAACCTATCAATGCAGTGAAGAGACAAAACTGCAACCCAGTCTTCCTCAAATATTCTTATTTGCTGTCCAAATATGTGGAGGGAGAAAGACTTTACAAAGATGTAAGCTGGTTCAAAGCACCATTGACAATTACTTTACGAAAATGCTAATATTCTGAACTTTTTTGCTTTTTCTTTCCTTGATTGATTAATGGTTAAGTTTTTGTTTTGCTTTTAAAATCTCCAGACAAAAAAAAATTGACATAATGAGAGTTAAGACACAAAAAAATAAAGTTTATATAATATTTATGATTACCTCTCAATATAAAGTTCAGTAAAGCAGCGGAAATTATAAAATAAAAACTAATTTACTCAAGAAAAGTCACAAACAAGCCATGACAACTGAGGTTAAATCAAAGATTCAAATTATCTTTATTTTGGTGAATTTACAACATTAAAAAAAGGAAACAAAATAAAACACAAACCAATAATTTACCAAAGAATGAATAAGCTGAATCTATGGCTGCCCTATAGACTCATCAGTTTACAATAATGAATAATATCTATTATCCATATAAATACACACGTATACACAGACGAACCAAGAAAAGTGACATGGTTTAAACATGATATGTTTAAACCACAGCCCGTGGTGATTTGAGTTTTCTGTGTGTTTATTTTAGCTTCTGTTTCTTGTGAGTCTCTGTGCTGTCATGTCTTCCCCCGTTGATTGTTCCCAGGTGTGTCTCGTTCCCGTGATTATCCCAGCGTATTTAAGTCTACCTGTTGTCTCTGTCTGTTGTCGGATCCTTGGCGTAGTCAGATGTCGTATGTGTCTAATGTGGTCATATGTTGTCGCAGTCGTTGTCACAGTTGAACTGTGAAGTCCTGTGTCAGCTGCAGCTCTCGTTTTCAGTCTCTGTCAGTTGCTACCAGTGTTAGCATTATTCTCCGCTCACTGTGCTGCCTGTGTTGGGACTGTATCGAGCTGTATTTATGATTATATCTCCACTCATCTTCATCTCCTGGTCCACAGCGTTCTCTCTCACCTCCACCACACCCGCATTTCATGACACATATGGCGTCTTAGATGGTGGCTAGGGTGAACCACATCTCTGCAAAGCTTTTTTCCACTAGTTTCCCGTGGCTCACTCCTACAGCACCCCTTACAGCTGTCCATGAAGGACCTCCCTTGCTGGAACTATGGGAATTTCAAGAAGCCGGCCTTTGCCCAAAGGTCCACAGCAGCGCTGCTCTCCTACAGCAGGGGCCTCACCGACTCCTGCGCATGGCGCCACAACCGGGTCAAGGGCAGATGGACGTTGGTGACATGCAGTGGGAGTGCATAATGGCTCTGACCGGGAGGATCCCATCAGGCACCATCCATGACAGGTCCTGGAGTTTGTTTGGAAGGACAGGATGGCTCACGTTGCGCCATACTGTGGTGGCATCTCCGTACAGGAGGCCGCGCACTGGAGTCATTGATTCCCGGTCCTGCACAACAGAAATAAAATGATGGTTGGTTAAAATCCTGATCTCTTCTTCTTCCAGTTTAAAACGTTCTAAGAATTTCTTAGAAATTCTGCTGTATAAAAGCATATGCCGGGGGAGGTTAAAAGCTACAGGGGTTCTAAAATCACAGTCAAAGTCAGTTTTAGTTTCCTCAGATAGGATCCAAGCCAGAATCTGGTCATTGCATTGGTCTTTTTATTACTGGAAATGTCCATGGCTTGTTGAATACTTGTGTAATGACTTCCTAAAAACAGCTACAGGTCCTGCTCCCACTCGCTGGTATATTTACACCTGAAATCTGTGGGTCCCTTCTCAAGATCTGCGCAAGTGGCTTGATGCAGGTCACATAGAGAAGAGCAGATAACAGACAATCCCGACAGACACCGCAGTTCACTTTCACTGCTTTTGTCAGAAACCCATTAACCAGAAATCTGCTGGTGATGTCTGGGTACAGCAGTCCCACCCACGAACCTCCCAGGAAAACCAATTTTTTGCAGTACCTGGAAAAGGTACTGGTGCGAGACCCAATCGAAAGCTTTCTCAAAATCAAAATTTAGGACTAGCAGCCAAATGTTTCTATCTCTCACAAACATGGTGTCTCGGATTAGTATGAGGCTGTCCTTGATCTTCCTTCCCAGCGCTGTGCAGGCTTGACCCGGGTGGATTAAATCCCCAACACATGGCGCTATTTACTAAAAAGTTTGCAATCCACGTTTAAAAGAGTGATAGGTCGCCAGTTTTAAGAACTTTCTTATCTTTGTCTTTATATAAAAGTGTAAATATACCTGTTCTAAATCTATCTGGGAGTTTGTCTAATTTGCTAAAATCAGTAAACACAAGTAAATCAGGTGCTAAAATATCCCAAAATATTAAATAAAATTCTAGAGGGAGTCTGTCTGAGCCTGGAGATTTTCCTGTTTAAAAACTCTTCAGTGAATGATAAAGCTCTAAAAGGGTAAAACCCTGCTCTAAAAAACTAGTTTCTTTTATACATTTTTCAAGGAATTCCAAAGTTTCTTTTATATTTTCTTTGACTGTTTTTTTGTGTATATAATTCACTATAAAATGTTTCGATCACTTTTTTCATTTATTCTGTGTTACTATTTTTCCCTTTTCTGTCTTCAGTTCAGAGATAAAACTTGGATTATTTGGATAACTTGGATATTGGGTTTTTGCAGCCCCAATATGAGTCTCTGTTCTTTAGTCGTTTTATTTTTCCCTGCTTGTTGGAACAAAGTCTGGGTCCTACCTTTCACCATCTTCCACCACTGTGCTTGTGTTTCATACAGGTCTTGGAGGGTCTGCCACTCACGGTACCGATCCCAGTACTGGCTGATCAGAATCTGGTCCTCCAGCATGGAGCGGTTGAGTTTCCAGACCTCTCCCGGTCGTCGTACCTGAAGGAAGTGAAAGGATGCAAGACAGGTGGAGGTGATTGGAAAAGAAAGCCTTTGACAATCTAGCATCAGTTAGGGTGCAGTCCCTTAAGAAGAGGTAATCAATGCGAGAGGCCTTAGAGCCATCATCACTGACCCAGGTGTAGGCCTCCTCTCCAGGATGCATTGTTCTAAAACAGTCCACTTGTTTCAAATCCTGATTCTCTGTAATAAAAGCGATGTCTTGTCTTCCTTAATATCCTCTCTGGTTCTTTTCCTGTCTTTTCTAGTTAAAATATAATTAAAATCCCTTCCCCCGTTTGATTTACTCGACTAGCTTGAGTGGTCAACAAGGACTGAATGGCTTTGTTCACTTCCTCCTCTACCATTGCCAAAACTACAGACCGACTCTAAAACAGAACACTTCTCTTTCTGTTCGCTGATTGACTGAGAAAGACCTTGCTGCAGCAAACAGAAAGGGGTGAGGACAGATCAGATATAAATCCTACACCATATTTGGAAATGGCACCATTGCACTCCGGAACTGAAGAGGGAGCCATTTCCTAAATAATCCATGGTTTCACAATTTTTGACAAGGGGTCTGACCCGGAAGTTCCTTCTGCCCTGCACACTGTATAGAGATGTTTTTGTAAACTTGTCCAGAACGCCGTGCAATTAATTTGATCATGATGCCTTCACAGAGAAAGCCTTATACTCTTACCCTATACTCTTTTGGTTCAATAAATGGCTAAAGGGCTAGTCCACCCAATTTTTCATAACCTTGACAATCTTTAATCTGCTCTAGCTCAAAAACTACAATTTGAGATGCTCAAACCGCGAACAGAACATTCTGCCAGTCATTCAAACCCTATAGTGTTTAAGTTTTTTCTTTCTGAATAGTATTAGCATACCAACTATAATCTGTTATGTCATGAACAAGTATACAGAAAAGCATAATTATGCAAAACATACAATAAAAATTTAGATATTTCCCAAATCTACCAAGTAGGTAATATTTGAAATATTGTGCCAATATTATCAGATCATTAAAAGCTTAACTAAATAAATGCTTTCCTACAGAAGAGGGTGAGGGCTATGGAAAAAAATTTTTTTTTATGTTTTTAAACAATATATTCATTGTCAATTGTTTATTGACAATGCAACAAAGTACATTTGCCATTTTTATACAGTGTGTAAAATACAATATTAACTGAAAAATTAACATTCAAAAAACTCTTCACAACACCCAGGACGCAGGCCCGGCGGATAAATATTTCCCATATTCTCAAGTCCAAAACTTGACAAGTATGGGCTGGAGGTGGATCTCAAGATTGATCTATCAGAGCAAAAGCGCAGGAGTGAATTTAAGCAACTGTGAATGGAGGACCCTGGGAACGCGCTCTCTTTGTTTCTTGTTTCTCTCTGCAGGAGAAGAAAGCCAGCCTGTGAATGAGTTAAGCACTTCCACCCCTCACCCACTCTTCATCTTTCTCTCACGCGCTTGCTTTCTCTCTGTCTTCTGCTCAGAGGAATAAAAAAAATAAACATGCATTCACAGATGAGCACTCTCAAATGAAAACATGCCTCACAGGAATTTGCCCCCACATAATTTCTGTTTTGATGCTTCAAAGGGGAAGAAGACAACGGCAATAAAAAATAAAAAATAAAGCAAACACCTGCTGAGTTTTGATGGACAATGCTCTCTGTTTGTTTTCACTTTGTAATAGAATGTGTTTTCTTCCTTTCTCCTCCTCCGTGCGTCAGGAGGAGGGCGCGCAGCTCCAGCGATGCACGTAGGATCCCCCGGGAGTTTATTTCAGAAACACCACCTGCAGAGTTTTGAGTGGCATCATTAACAAAGGTCAGATGTGCTCACTGTGAAATTATACACACATGAATTCCTCATTGACTTGTTAATGCACCTAATTTCCTTTGCACTGGGGCACAGGTTGCCCTTTACTGTCTGTTGGGAGAACATTTAGACAAGAGTGCAACAATGCATTTGATTTAATTAAGAGACTGTTTCTAACATTTTGCACTAGGATCTAAGCACCCATGTAAATACAGCTACCCCAGTAATGAAGCAGGCAGCAAGACAAAACAATGCAGAGTTTAAGTGAGAGCATGGTGGACTGTAGTAGCTCAACTTCCATCAGACAGAAGGTGTTCCTAATATTCCTCATGGATATAAAAGTGCAGGAATACTGCGTTCTGGTATTCTTGGCTAACCGGTGTCGATCAGAACTTTAGCTTTGGTCATTTACTGATGTATTTTCACAGTAGAATGATGATACAAGATGGATTTCAAAACATTATGAGCAAAGCAATTTTTTTTTATGAATGTAAGGTCAAAATTATACATACTGGTCCAAGTATAGTGATGTTTCTTTTATATTGTCCTTATAGGCAGTTGCCCAATGTGGTCCTGGGGATGTGCTCATGAAGGGGTGTGGGGATTTCACAAGCACCAGATGAAGAACATTAAACAAGTTCTATGTTATTTTTATGCATGTCCAGTCAGTGCTTTGTGTGGGACTGCACTGTATTTTATCTTGATCCAGAAGTTAAATTTTGTGCATATTGAGTGGGTGGTAGAAAGCCCACTCCACCACTCCCCTCTCTCTCTCCATCTCACTCTCTCTCTCTGTCTGTCTATATACATTTTATATATATATATATATATATATATATATATTTTCGTCTCTCGCCCATTTATGTCGTACATGGAACGACATAACAAAGTGGCGGGCATAGTGTACAGGAACATCTGTGCAGAATATGGACTGGAAGCCCTGAGATCAAGTGGGGAACACCCCCAAAGGTGGTGGAGAATGACCGAGCTAAGATCCTGTGGGACTTCCAGATCCAAACAGACAAGATGGTAATGACGAACCAACCGGACATTGTGGTGGTGGATAAAAAACAGAGGAAAGCCGTTGTGGTGGATGTAGCAATACCAAGTGACCACAACATCAGGAAAAAGGAGCAGGAGAAACTGGAGAAATACCAGGGCCTCAGAGAGGAACTGGAGAAGGCCTGGAAGGTGAAGACCACAGTGGTGCCTGTGGTCATCGGGGCCCTCGGGGCAGTCACCCCCCAACTGGAGCAGTGGCTCAAACAGATCCCAGGAACAACATCAGACATCTCAGTCCAGAAATGTGCAGTTCTACACACAGCCAAGATACTGCGCAGAACCCTCAAGCTCCCAGGCCTCTGGTAGAGGACCCGAGCTCAGAGGATGAAAGAGAGAGAGACCACCCACGGAGGGGGAGAGGGGAATTTTATATATATATATATATATATATATATATATATATATATATATATGTGTGTGTGTGTGTGTGTCTACAGAGAGCAATTGTTTGCTCTCTGTCACTACATGCTTCGACATGCTTGCTTACTTGCTATAAGAGTTTGTCTCTGAGATTGTCCACTCATTCACAACAAATGTCGTCTTGCACATTACAGAAATCATTTCTGTTCAATCAGACATATATTCCAACTGATCCTAGTTATCAAACAATACAGTAAGCACAGTTAATTATTCAAAATAGTTTAAAAATGTTTCTAAGAAAATCCAGCAGATTGCACTGAATACTTGCAGTATTCACTCTTCCTGAAACGGCAGGTAGTGACAACAGAAAATGGCATGCATTAAGGGACCATAAATCAGAATCGCGTCAGAAATAATATTCAGAAAGGCAGCTTAGTAGTAGAGTATGTGCACAATATGAGAAGTCTACATTCTACAGTCATTAATCTAGGGTTCTGTTTCCTTTTCCTGCATGCCATCTCCTTCAGTTTCACCTATTCTTCATGCTCATTGACTTATGAAAAAAGACCAGTACTGCAGCAAAAGCATTTTTCAAAAGAAACCTTGTTTAAAAGTCAAGTGGTCAGAACAAAGATAGGTAGGAATAAGTGAGGACCTTACAGCTCTTCTTGTAAAGCATTAAGATGGGCAAGTATTGGCTCCTCCAGTGATGCCAGAAAACATTCCAGAGATGTTGCACCTGCCTCCATTGATGTCTGTAAAGATCTCTACTCTCATAGTCTCTAGGAGGCACGGAGGAATCACCAGTTTTCTTGGTAAGGAGGGTAGCAGGTGTGAGAAGAAAGAGACAGTCAAGATCAGAAGAGACAGGAGTTAAAGGTCAAGAGTTCACAATGGCAGCCACCTCAGCTAGAAAGGTAACTAGCACTTCGTGGATGAGATGCTGAGTTGGGATACTTAACATGGAATCTAATATGCACTTTGTGATGCCAATCTTGCGCTCGCTCCCAACTTCCTCCCCTATATGAGGCACGAGGTGGATTAAAAATCCATATGCACTCATTTTCATTTAAGAAGTCATGGATTTTTTGATTGTCGCAGTTTGATTGTTGGAGCGATGCCAAGCTTCTTGCATGTTCCTATGAAGTTAGCTCCACAGTCGGATCTCAATTGCTCCAGTCCAAGATGAAAATGAATCTTTGAAAGCCATTGATGAGGCTTGAGGACACTATGGATCCCATAACTTCAACATGTCCTGGCATTTAAACAGCTGAAGATGATAGCCCAACTTTTACTGTTTATATAGTCTCCCCATGTTCGCCGAGAGGTTATGGTGAAGGTTCCAAAAGCACTGACTATAACATAACATAAATGTTGTTATGCATTGAAGGGAGATTGTGGTACGATCTATTAATAGGTCTGCCACCTTTTGTTCTTCCGAACTCTGTCTCAACTAACCCTCAGTGATATGTAACTGAGCTGAAGCTTCGTCTTCCACCAACAATCCAAAGGCCAACTGATCTCACAGCAACCTCTGTAAATGGACATCCCTGATGCTGTACGCACTGGTGATAGTGACATACCACGAGGGCTGTCAGATGATGATGACTAGGAATAATATATGAGTTTGCTTCATCATTTTGGAGATTGGCTTGTGAGAGATGGCCTCCTACTCTGAGGCAACCTGAGTCATCAATATAGGGTGATAGTTTCCACTGATGGCTATGTTTAAGCATCTCCTTCTGATCTCTAATACATGCAAGTAATTCAGTGTAGTGCTTGCATTGAAGGTAGCCCAAAATGACATGATTTTCAGTTAGAAAATGATCTGGGCTGAGATCCTTGCACATATGCCAACCTTGACATTTGCTCATTTGATTCTCCTTCTTATACAATCTTACTATGGCCCTCAACAGTGATTACCATGATGAAAATTACTCAAAATGACTTGGGTCCATGAAAGAGTCTGTGAGTTCTGCTACACAACATGTCACTGTAGGATGAATCTCTGGGTTGGATTTGGGGTTGACTAGTTTGAAAGAGGTTTCAGTTTGCTCAGTGTGCTTGTTTTGTGTCAGTAGAAAATCTGATCCTGCGAACCACTTGCTGTTCTCCAAGGCATGAGCATTCTTTGATTCTTTGCACCCAGTTACAAAGAATCTCCGGGACTCATTCTGAATGTAGCTGAGAACTACCTTGCTGTCAGTAAAGAACTTTGTTGAGTGGAATGGAACATCCATCTCCTCAGATATTATGTCAGCAATCTCAATAGCAAGGACAGCTGCAGAAACTTCTAATCTCAGATTGGTCACTTCTCTTTGTGGAGCAAATTTTGCTTTGCCAAACATGAAGCCAAGTTCACTTTTGCCTTCTGCATCTGAAATCTTGACATAAGCCACAGCAGCAATTGCCTTAGTAGAGGGATTGCAGAATATGCACAGCTCTTTATTTGCTGCATTATGAAAGGATATGGAGGTATACTGTCAAGGGATCCTCACTTGTTCAAGATGTAATTTCATGCACTCCATTCCTCTAGCTTGCCTTCTGGAAGTGGATCGTCCCATTTGATGGTTTCAATCAAAAGCCCTCTTAGAAGAGCTCTTCCTTGAATACTCACTCTGACTGCAAACCTGTTTATAGCTGCCAGCACTCCTGTACGAGTATGAGGTTTCTTTTCACTTGAGACTTGAAAAATAAAATCATCTGTGTTAATGTCACAACTTATTCCAAGGCTGCTTTGCAATGGTAAGGGGTCTGCTCTGAGATTGAGATCTGTAAGACCCTTTGCCAGGTCCTCCCTGGGAAATGCTTTCATCACAGTAATGTCATTTGATGCAATCTTGTGCAACCTTGAGTTCGATGAAGCCAATGTTTGATGAGCATTTTTGACAATATACGTAGATTGCCTCATCACTGGATGAAACAGAGGTAAGGCCATCATCAACACATATGTAATGTTCTACAAGATGTTTTGTCATGTTGTTTTGGTTCTCTTGGTCTTCTGATGCAGGATGAAGCCCATAGGGTGCAACTACAGGCAACAGGCTTGCCAAAAACATGTACTGTCATGCAAAACTCCACAATTGGTTGTTCCATGTCATTGTTTTTATGCCAGAGAAATCATAAGAAGTTCCCGTGGGCCTCTGACCACAACAGTGAAACATTTGCTTGATATCAGCGGTCACTGCCACTTGTTCTTCTCTGAGCCACATTAGAACACCTAAGAGGTTGTTGCTTAGATTAGGGCCTGTAAAAAGAATGTCACTGAGTGACAATCCATTTTGACGTGCTCTGGAATCAAACATAATCGTGGTCTAACTTACAAAGACGCTAAACTCCAAAAAAGGGAGATACCAGCACTCCTCCTGTTCTGCAGAGGAGTGTGAGTTCTGCATGGCCGTTAAGTATGATTTGCATAAATTACAGGAAGTGTTCTTTCTGGAAAGGAGAGGAAAGAAGGTTAGCCGTAGCAAGACAGAATACATGTATGTGAACGAGAGAGACCCAAGTGGAGACATGAGGTTACAGAGAACAGAAATAAAGAAAGTGAAAGATTTTAAGTACTTAGGATCAACAGTCCAGAACAACGGTGAATGTGGAAAAGAAGTGAAGAAACGCGTCCAAGCAGGGTGGACCAGGTGGAGAAAAGTGTCAGGTGTGATGTGTGATATAAGAGTATCAGCAAGAATGAAGGGAAAGGTGTATAAGACGGTAGTGAGACCAGCAATGCTGTTCGGTTTACAGACAGTGGCAGTGACGAAGAAGCAGGAGGCAGAGCTGGAGATGAAGATGTTGAGGTTCTCTTTGTGAGTGACATGGATGGATAAAATCAGAAATGAATACATCAGAGAAACAGCTCATGTCAGATGTGTAGGAGATAAAGTCTGAGAAGCCAGACTGAGATGGTTTGGACATTGTGAGGGATTTGCCCCCTCCCTAACAGGTGCTGTTTTTTGTACTTCTATATTCTAATTTATCTGGTAAATGTATTTTTTGATTGGAGGAAGTAACTGACTTTATTTAATATTTTGTTGTAATCATTCTCTCTTTTCTTTGAGGTCACCTGATCATGTGTTGCCATGGAAGCGCGCCCGTGAACAGTGCTGACAAGGACCTGGTGTTTTCAATCAGCCCTACTGGGAAAATCCATTGTTTGAGAGGGAGGGGAGATGTTTTTGGATTTTGTTTGGGCCCAGATTGTTTTTGTTTTAGTTTTGAAGTTGTTAGTTAATTGTAATTGTGTAAATATTTTTCTGAGAATATAATTTAGTACAAATGAGACTTTCCTTTCTGGAAATGTATCTGTTGTCTCCACCCCTTAACTAGTCCTGGCAGGAGCCAATCCTTTAAAAGCCAGGTGGTTTAGATCAGAGGGGGTCTCTCCCTCCTGTTGTGTGAATGCATGTCATGCTGTGAACTGGAATTAAGTGCTTGAAGAAATTACTTAAAGAAAAAATTCAGAGCTCAATAATTGCTGGGTTTTGTCTGGTTTTTGGATCGCAAACTAACACTTGGTGTCAGAAGTGGGATGCAACGCTGATGTCCAGATAAGAGCTAATTATGGGTCCAAAGCAGCAGACAAAAGGCCTCAAAGTGGCAGAAGCAGCTCCCATGGAGGATGCAGAGCAGGATGGAGCTACAGGTCAGCCGACTTTGCAGTCCAGTGATGAAACGGCTTCTGTGGACATGAACACCATTGCTGACGTGCTGAAAAAATGTCTTCAGTCCCAGAGTGACTTTGTTGACAGATGGGACAAAGAAGAGTGTAAGCAAGATAGGAGATGGCACCAGATACAGGTTGAAGTTAGCAATCTGAGAGATGACCTGGAGAAGCAGCAGAAAGCTTTCTCTCAATAAGGCCCATCTTCTGAAGATGATGTAGAGACAGCTTCTCAGCATCAATCTAGAGGTGAGCCAGTACAAAGAGCATGAACTCAGTTTGATATTCCAAAGTTTGAGGAGGGGGATGACATTGAACAATACCTGACAACCTTTGAAAGGTTGGCAGCAGCATACCAGTGGCCCGAGAGGGACTGGGCAGTAATTTTTGGATTGCAAACTAACAGACATATACAGAGGAGAGACGGTGAATACATCGGTAGAAGGATGCTGAGGATGGACCTGCCAGGAAAGAGACCTAGAGGAAGACCAAAGAGGAGATTTATGGATGGAGTGAAAGAGGACATGAAGTAGTTGGTGTGAGAGAAGAAGATGCGGAAGATAGGGTTACATGGAGACGGATGACTTGCTGTGGCGACCCCTAAAGGGAAAAAGCCAAAAGGAAAAGAAGGAACTTCTTTCTGGAAAGAACACGTTCAGAATATGGTGAACAGAAGTAAGTGAGACTTTGCAAGTTGTAGACTGAGTTTCTTTTTCTTAGAGGGTAGGAGTGGAGTCTCTTGTTGTTGAGTCCTATCTCCTTTAAGGTTCCTCGTCTTGCCTCTTTACTCATTCTTCTCTGACTTCTGTATTCGGCAGGGTACTCTTTACTTACAGAAATGTTCCTCTCAGAAGATTTTCTTAAAGTGATGCTACACAGGAAAATCCCAGTAGATCAGCTGTTTCAGGAATACATATTGGTCACCAACAACTACAGTGGTTTAAGTCATTTAAATTGCCTTTCTTCCCCATTCTGATGATCAGGTTGAAAATTGACATGTCGTGTTTATCATGTCAAGTTACCTATATGAATTCATGTTGGCATATGATTGGCTTATTTGCTATTTCTGTTACCAGGCAATTGAACAGGTAGCTATATTATGTTTGAAAGGCATTGTTGAGGTTTTTCCAGTCGTGGTATGTGTTGTAGATGAATAAATCAATAATAATCTCATAGCTTCTAAAGCAATAAATTATTTGAGTACTCAGTTGCTCCTTGTCTAACATGTGGTGGCAAGCGGTGCTGCAGTACTACCACAAGTCTGTGTGTTATAAGTAGGGATTTCTTTTCAGCTTTTTTTTCGTATTCCTGTATGTTTTTAAAGGTTTTATTGTCTCTAGTGGCCTTTAATTGAGAGTGGTTGGACAGGAAAGTAGGTCGTAAGAAAGGGGGAAGTGTAACCCACCATAAAAAGTAAAAACTGCCCTTAATCCTGCCTTTGCTGCTCCATTGGTTAGAGTGACAGTCAGTCACACAGTGCATTCAGCCAATTGATGCACCTGAGGTAGTTATTCAGGCCTGCTACAGCTTTCCCAGTCAGGTGTGAGGGGAAGAGCTGGAGACAAAGGAGCTACACGTTGGTGCTTCCAAACAATCAGTTCATCTCTTTGTTTATTATGCACTTTTAAAGCTCACAATATAAAAATAATCTAGATCTGAATACCCAGTGAGCTTGGAACCATGAAGTTGTCATGCATTGAACTATATATGGAATTGGTGAGTAGTGAGCACAATGTTTTGTTTAGTATGTTGGTGGTGGTAGCCAATGCTAATTGTTTGATCATCAATTGTCACATGTGTTTAAGATGATGAGATAAATGCTGATATCTTTATTTTGTCTTAAAGATTTGATTGTGCATATAATTGCATTTATTTCTGTATATAACTGAAAAAAGTCTAGTTAACTAGCAGGCTGGTAATTTACTGGTCATGTTTATTTCAATACAGGCCCGGTGACCCTTTTTAGGGTTAAAGGATGGTGAGTTTCTGAGAACTGGCTGGAGCCAGGAGAACCTGAAACTCACTTCATACTGGTCTGGTAGGAGGCTGATGGTCTGTAGTATTTCCTCTCCATCTCACCATACAGACACACAATCCATTATTCATCTCTTCTCCATACCATACCATACCAACTTTATTTATAAAGCACTTTAAAACAACCACAGTTGATACAAAGTGCTGTACAATTTAAAAACAACATAATAAAAAAGTAATTAAAAACAGTTTAAAAACAAAAACATACAATTTAAAACTAGATCCCACTGGTGTTGAAAGCCAAGTGAAATAGATGGGTTTTAAGACGAGCTTTAAAAGTGGACAGAGATTTGGAATTTGGAAACAAATTGCGCTTGGACATTTTCACCTCAAATATCTGGACAATTAAACCATGGACTTTTCAAATGTGTGTCAGTGAGACACTGTGCTGACTGGTGGGGAAATTTAGGACCTTTGTGCACATTTATATGGACGATTTACTGCAGTACTCTGTATATATTTTGTATTTATTTTTTTTTAGGTTCTATGTATGTTTTGTGATGTTCACTTTAATTTTCTCTTCTTTAAAATACATGGTATTGAAAGCAGTTATTCTTTTGTATTTTATTGATTACTGACAACAGCTCCAGTAGATAAATTTAGTGTTCTGAATATCATATGCCATCTAGTCCCTTAGTACATTAAGTAGTGCTACAGAAGACATGTGGGAAAGGTAATCAGGGTGGGAATTGAACCTGTGACGTTCACGTCGAGGACTAAGGCCTCCTTACGTGAGTTGTGCTTTACCCCTGTGCCACCAGAGCACCCCATTTCTGTACTTTTTAAAAATAGTATTAACATCATAAAGTAGACC
This sequence comes from Poecilia latipinna, assembly GCF_001443285.1. NCBI lineage: Eukaryota > Metazoa > Chordata > Actinopteri > Cyprinodontiformes > Poeciliidae > Poecilia > Poecilia latipinna. The sequence goes on along the minus strand of NW_015112799.1, from coordinate 636,761 downwards.
CCGCATTGACAGGAAACATGGCGGCCATCTTGGAGCAGTCATCCCTCCTACTTTGCTAAACCAAAACAGCAGAAGATGCCTCAGCACTGTGGGATATTTTTGTTTAAATCAACCGACTATTGACGTGAGGGCTCAAGGGATGACTTTTCACAAGTAAATCAGAATCAGAAGAATTTCATTGTCATTGTCAGAAAGACAACAAAATTGCTGTTCCAGTACAACCATCCATTACACAACAACATGGGGGGGAGGGGCGTGGGAGAGGGGATGTAGTTGGCTGAGGCCTCGCAGCCCAACAGGTGCCACCTTGCAGAGGAAATGAGGGGAAAAATAAGAAAAACATCAGTTAAGGAGAGGAAAAAAATACGGCCTGTCTCAGACTCTGCTCTTTGCAGGGCAGAGTTTGAGATGAAGAAAAAAAACCTCGGCACATATGGACATATAGACAAAACAAGCCGGGTACGAGGAGGAGGTGTGACGTGCATATGGGTCTCATGTGAGTTATGTGTGTGTCGGACCATGAACCCCAACTGAAACATGCGATTGTCTGTGAGTACGATGTTGGAGTTCACCACCAGCTTTATCAGTTCAGGGCCACAGATGTCCTCAGGGAGGGGGTTAGGGGTAACAGAACAGAGCCTTCTTTAGACATAACAACCAGGGGAGGATAGCTGGCCAGCCAAGGCCAGCCTGTGGAGCCGGATTCCAATAGCAGAAATTTGTTTAGGTCAGGCTGACATCAGTTTACTGCCTTCCTTGAAAGTCTCGCTGGTGCTTCTCAGTGGCAAATCCAAACAGCCAAATTTAGGGTCCTCCACCTGATCCGAGTGAACAACGTTCTCCAAAGTCACACCTTGGAGAACGTTCTGAGTCTGACTCACATTCTGAGTCTGAGATCCGCTGCCCGGCCACGGTCCTGTTCCAGGTTTGCACCCAGTCTGCAGCTCAGCTCCCGTATCATCTCAGTCTGAGTGTTGGTCACTCTGCAGATCCCATCAACCATACCCAGCAGCCTTGAAGTGGCCAAACTGGCCACCGGCATCTTCCAAAATTTCCGATAAACCAGGTAGCCGCCAACTCCAATAAGNATTGACTTATTTTGCCATAAATATTTTACTTCCACACATGTGAAATGAGTGTAAAAAAATCTTAAGATGAATCAAACTCATAATCTGAACTTGAAAATATATGACTTATGCAACATTTTAATTTAAGTATATTTATTTAGTGTGTAAAATAATATAAAATATAGTAAAATAAAACAATCAGTTGTTACACAAATTTTTTCAACTAAGCACTGTATATTTCAGCTTTAGTAAGTAATCTTACATGTGTTTAGTTCATAGGTATGGCCTGATCAATTTCTCTTATTCACTCTCTTCAAAATGGGAAAGAAGAGAGAACACAGTAAGACAGTAAAAGAAGTAAAAACAAAAAAATCTCATCCCCTGGTTACCAAATCTTCTAAACATGTTATTTTAGGGCTTTTGTTTGCATCTTTAGCAGTGGAAGCTGTCTCTGATGAAACTCCACGCCTTGTTTTGCTTCTTACTGGCTTTTCAGACTAGTTTTGTCAGCATCAAGAAGCAGTTGACCTTTTACACCCAGCTAGGCAATCTTAGCTGCTGTGTAAACACATGAGACAATAGCAAATAAACACTTACCTGACACTTATCTTAGCAATCAGTCGCCGCGAGTTAACGTGAGCTGGTGAGTTTTATGTTGGCACCCCCACACAGATGTCACTCTCAGTCAGAACAAGCTGGACAATGAGGGCAGAAACAGAAGAAAGAAGGAGACTTATGATATTTTCACACCAATAGTCAGGTAGATTCAATTTGTTTGGGGACCAAAATTGCAACATTTCATTTTTGTTGATAAGGTTATCTTTCACACTGCACTGTGTCAAAACAAACTGCACCAGAGTTCACTTCAACAGTACCAACACCTGTAGCAATAAGCAATAAATCAATTAGCTTAAACGAGTTCTGTGATTTCTGTTTGCATGATTTTTTTTCTGATTTTTTTTTTTTTTTCTCTCGTTCTACCAAAAACTGGATGTCAAAAGTTTTCAGTCTGGAGTTTTGGTCTAATCTAGTCATTTTTTATTTTGGAAGGACAATTTTGTTTACACAGATTTAATAGTTTGTGTAATTTGTTGTTTCTGTTGTTTTGTTTATTTATTTTTTAATATTTAAGATGTCTTCCAGTTCCAGTGTTAAATATTTGTTAAAATTTGAGAATGTGTTCTTGTGTTATTATGCTATTACCATGATACTATTTGAAATTAGTCTCAAATAAAAGTATCATGCCTATCGCAGTAACTTCTACGACAATTATGTGTATGCATTCACACCTCCCCAACCAGACTTTCTAGGCAAATGGACTGGAGTTTGATTAAAGAGGACTAAACAAGGTTTGTGGGAATGAACCACAGAGACATTTGAAGAGATCAAGACAAGACCCACCAGTGTCAAGAAGAAAGTTCCATCGCTGGAGGAAAACCTGAGCTGGTAACCCAGTGAATGCTGGTAGGTATTACTATTGTCTGGGAACTGAATTATTCCTTCAGAAACACAAGGTTTGCATGAATAAGAATGAGAATCTCTCTGCATTTTGTCACTCTCTGCTGCTCTATGAGGAGTCACCGGGCGGACGTGTGGGAGGAAAGTTAGACCGCTTGCAGCATTAAGTCAGTTGAGCTGAATTTAAATGAATCAAGATCAAACCAGTGTGTCTCATTCCAAGTGAATACAAAGACCTCAGCAGTATGCCGGATGAATAACAGCAGCTTTCTGTGGAAGGAGATGTTTAGTTAAAGCAGAGTCTTAATGGTGAGCCCTTTGTTGTGTGATGTCACAAGTCCTGACATGCTAACAGGCTTTGTTGGCTGGACGGCAATGTCAAAGTGGAAGAAAGGATTTATCAGGGAGCCGTGGTGAAGAGTCGACTTCTAGGGCACTTTGGTGCTTGGCAGAGACAGCCAGCATCTTTTGAAGATGTTTCTGATGAAAGCTGTAACGTGATCCACCTCCTCAGCTCAAGTTTTGGGACAGGAATCCACCCAAGGGCGGGGGCTTCTTCTGCAACTGCACTTTAAGAATAAACCCATGTCAATCCTCAAAGCTAACATAATCCCAAAGGGAGTAAAAAGAGTTGAATAAACAATTGGCTTAGCATCATAAAGATAAAGCCTGTGGCTAATTTCTGGAGAACGTTGTGTTGGTACAAGTAGTCTTGTTATATTTGTTTTTTACCGAGTCACATAACCAGATTAGTGCTGTGAGAAAAGGAATTACCTGTTTGCACATTTCTTCTGTCATGTCTGTCGCTGTAATTTACAGTTTCACTCCATAAACTTTGATAAATATCCACAACATAAAGGGTAACAAACTGAGTTTTTACAGAGGAAATATGATCAACTTGGAACAAAATGGAAACGGCATCAGCCAAGATTAATGGAGCTGGAAAACGCTCAACTTAATAAACAACTTGAATGAAACCCAAATGAACACATCATGCATCCCTCTGAGGAAGCCAAAACAACAAACAAATTAAAATTAATCTTCATTATCAGAAGCAAACTGTTCTTGTGACAAAAACAATATTCATCAAGGATTTGTTTTGTGCAGTGAATGTGCTGAGTGTTAATGATTCATAATGTTCCTCACTACTCCTCTGTTTCTACACCTGGAAACAGGTAACATATATTTTAATGGAAGCTTTTATTTTTGCATTTGTTCTTTAATTTATCTTGACAAATAGTTCTTGATTTGGTTTTGGTTGTATGCCTGGCAATAAAACGGTGCTATCTACAGAAGCACCAGTCAGTTCTCTTGCAATTTTCCATAATTAACAACAATCTAAATATTATCTGTAGCTTCCCCACCTTGAGTCGAGCCTTCGTAATTTTGTTAATTTGATTAAGAACTGGAAAATGTTTTAAGTTAAATAATCTGCCAGTGGATCTAGAATGTTTTCAGCAATACTAAGAAATTAGTGTTATAATTTGCTGTAAATGAGTTTTGCCTTGTGTAAAGTGTACTAAGATGTTTGCACTATAAACTATACCAAAAATATTTGGTAAGGTTTTGTGTTTTTGCAGTGTAAATGTTATTTTCATACGAACTCTGGACTTAAAAACCAACTGTCCCGTTATAACGGATCTGTGCTTGAATGAACTATAGATTTTTATTTTTCATTTCACGCTTACAGTCTCATCTTTTCAGCTCTTTGGAGCAAAACAAATCTTTAGGTCTATTTCTGTGAGTATCTGCATGGTTTAATCAGATTGTTTCCAGTGAAACTTCTGCTTAAACACACCAGTGAGGATTTGTCTTGTGAGTTCAGTTCCAGGTCTGCTTCTTCTTTTTCTTAACGTTAGTTTGCATTTAGTCTTTTTCCAGCTTGGGGGCTCTTCTGAGATCAGTACAGTGTTGTTATTCATTCTCCTAATGCATCAGAGTTTACATACACATCAATACGCTGCTATTAACCTGATTAAAGTTGTAGTCTGGATAAAACACTGCCATGTTAACAGCATTTCTTGATTACATTAGCACAGGGGTCTTCAATTAAGATCCAAGGAGAACTCAAAAACACTGCAGGAAGTAACTGTTACAGGTATTTATTCAACGTTGCTCTTAGATATTTTATTTTCTCTGCTCTTTGCCCAGATTTTGGTGGGTTTGAATGATTACATCATTTCATTGCACCACTTTAGATTGCTTTTAGTGCACTTTGTATGTTGCCATTGAGGAACAGAAGTGAAATGTTTTCAGAAGCTGTTTGCACTACATTCTTTATAGTTTATTAACTTTAAACTAAACAACAAGATTGATCTTTGTTTTTGTGTGCAGATATGAAATTCAAACTTTGATGATCACATTGAAGATTGCTGTCTTTACATTCTTACACATTAATAAAATCAACTAACTTTTTAATTAAATAAATAAAATAAGATGTAGACTTCTGCTTTCAGAATTTGTGGAAGCGAATAGAGCAAATGCTTTTTTCAAAGTTATTGTTTGGAGCTTTAAACTAGCTGCCTTTCATGTTTTGACAGAGTTTAGGTTAAAAGATTAAAATTAAGGCAACAGCAAGGATTGTGTTGTTACCTTAAACTTTCTTAGTCTTTAGAGGGACTTTAATGTTGCTTCAGAGTAGGTATTGGCACCACTAATTTAAAAGTTAGCTGTGCTAATCCTAAAGCAGTAATCAATAACATTACTTCCACTGAAGTGCTAAATCAACATGGTGTTTAGCAGAAGCTAATGTTAGTGCACTAAAGGACTGATTTTCACCATATTGGTTTACAAATGTCAGTAGTCTATGTTGTACTATGTAGCACATCATCCTCAGCAGGGTCAGATGTGTAATTACACACCTCCCTGTACAGTTTATGCTTCAGGAAGTGATTCTTTGGAACAGACTTTTCACTTATTGTTTCATTTTTTATAGCTGTCAGATTTTGCTAACCCTTTTGGCAGGACTACAGTAAAATTTAAGCTTTTTGCTGTAGAACAATAATGCATTCTGGGAACAGAATAAACACCACCCACTTCAAAATAAGAGCATGAATATAAACAACTAACCAAAATTTCAACACACGTTGAACTTGACTCAACTAAAGTTTACAAAACAGCCAAGAAGCTAAGTGTTAACTGTAAAGTTAACCAAAGACGCTCATGACAGAAGCATCAGTTTAGTTTTATTGTTCTGTTTTTTTAATCACGTATTGTTCCATATTTTTCTATTTGTAGATAAGAAGTCTCATCTTACTGAGCCAAAGCCACAGAAATACCTTTCCAGACTGATAAATATGAATAGCTTTTTCATCTGTTCTTCAATTTCTGTAGATCGGAGCATGTTGTGTTAAGTTTGAGATCTTTTTGCCTGCTTTGTGTTGTCAGACATTTTGTTTTTAAGTGAGAACTTGATTCTACAGATTCTCTAGTAAGTGGTGTTGAATGTGGCTTGGAAAATAACCTAGCTTATCAAAAAATGTGGTTCATCCCAATTTATCTATGATTTAACAAGGGAGATTTTAAAAGGTTTGAACTGCTTTTCTCTTTACTCTGACATTGAATTTAGTTTAATTATCTGAAACTGCTGAAAAATACAAAAACATAACACTGTCTGTGTAATAGAAAATTTCAGACTATAAAGTGGTTTATCAGTCTTTGGTTCCTTGCAAAGACACATGTTTTTCTCCTGCCTGTTCTCTGTTAAAGTTGCTAATAATGCCATAAAAACATGTGAGTTCAGCTTTAAGATCCCTCTGGAGAGGGGATTAACCCCATGTTTAATTTTCAGCATGTCATACTTATCTAATATTCAGTGATATTGATGAAACAGACCCCATCCGGATTACCACTTAATAAATAATGGCTGCTTGATTGTCTTACACTCATCAGCTGATTGTTGCAGTTTTATATTGACACTATAAATCATAAGTAATTACAAACATGACGCCAAACAAGTGAGACTGTTGTTGGAAACTGTTTCTGGAAATATGAAAGCAGTATGAACAAGCAGTTCCCTGACATAATGGGATTCTGCAAAGCCCCCTGCAGGGCTGGAGGAGTCATGACGCCATGGGCTTCCTTCACCTCCAGCCAGTTTGGCATCTGCTGCCCAGCAGAGACCAGGAACACGGATATTGACAAGCTTTACAAACACACTACTGCTTTTTAAATAGAACATAACAAATGTCAAAAATAACTCTGGATGCTTAAGGCACACTTCATACATTAGTAAGAAACTGTCCTCTTAGTAAGATCAATAAAAATAAGTTTTTTAATGCCACACCTTCTGTTATGGCTTAAATGTAATAAATTCATGATTTAAAAATAATAATTTGGTTTTAAATATGTAAGCCACAGATGCAGCTATGATGACAAATAGGTAAAAAGATTAAATGGAACCATAACTAATATCTTCAACTAAAGTAAGAATGTGATAAGAGCTATAGATAATCTCACAACTAGTGCATCTTCTATCTCAATGATTTATTTTCCATTCTTACAAAAATTTATTTTGAAATACTAAGTGTTATTTTCTGCGACAGACTGGCAACCTGTCCAGGGTGACCCCGCCTCTCGCCCGGAACGTTAGCTGGAGATAGGCACCAGCACCCCTCCCGACCCCACTGAGGGACAAGGGTGTTCAGAAAATGGATGGATGGATGGATGGAAGTGTTATTTTCCAGATTTGTTTCCACATTTTTTAATAAATAAATGTATATATATATATATATATATATATATATAATATATAATATTATGAAATGTTTTTAAAAAGTCATGACAGAAATGTACAATAGAAATTCACATTTTTAATACCTTTTAAAATTGTCAGAGGTTTTAAAGTTCATTCATGATGGTGCTAATAAAGGTCTTAAAAAGTATTAAATTAGATTTTAGCATCATGTGTCCAAGAGTCTTACTGATGTGCTTTGTTGTTTTAGAATTTGCCTTTTGTTTTTTTAGTTTCAGCCATAATCTGCTAAAAGTCTTTCTCTGTCATAACTTTGTTCACAGGTTTTTACCTGGTCAAGTTCTCAGTTTATTTCTGAAATTAAGTTTTTATTCTTTATTTTATTACGTTTGAAGTTTATTCCTCTTTGATTTATTTCCACACTTAACATTTTTAAAGACAGAAGGTGAAAAAAATAAGAACTGTCAAGAGGAGTCGTGGTATTAGTGAATATTTTGACTTTTCGAAGCTTTTTCCCCTTAGGCTACAAAAAAAGTCACTGCATAACACATTTCCCACAATGCCTTGCTCGCTGGTCTTTCAGAATCTACATCCTAGTTTTAATATGGTGGGATTCCTCAGAAATGTCTGAAGTCCCCCAGCCAATGTGGCGTTGAAAACTTTTTATAACCATTTCCACAAGTTCCCTTGCATTCAGGCGGAGGAAGTCACGCTGTTAAGAAGTGCTGACGGGGTTACGGTGGCTGAAGCAGCCTCATCTCCGCAAACTCAAAGAGTGACGAAAAATGAGCTGACACCTGAATCAACTTTAATGGACTTCATAACTTCTTAAGCATCGTGAAGTAAACTTATTTTTCCCCTTTTTTTAAGCTCTGACTCAGCCTTTTCTCACTTATCTAGCCTGCATGTTCTGTTGTTCAGCCTCTGGGGCTTTCATGTGCTGTCTGTGCTCCCAATCTGCCTCTAGCGTTTGCCTCAGGCATTTGATCCCTCTCATCGGAGGATGGGATCTGTCCTTTACATGCTAAGCACATTATTTTTGCTTTACTCACTTGAAAAGCTATATAATAAATAGTTAGAGATATTTATCACTGTTGCAGTGTTCTAAATAATGCAGGTAAAACTTTAAATATTTAGGTTTTGGAAAAAGATGTAAAAATGGTGGCTTAGAGATGCAGATCAGCAGGACATCAAGCTTCATTTGGCTATAAGTTAACTTGCTAAACTTCACAGACACAAAGATTCAACTCAAACTTAAAGGATACCACATCAGGACTCTTATAGACACTTTGCAGCATGACGTCAAGTGAGCAAGATCCTGGCCTGAGCTCCCTGCTAGAGGGCAAAAAACTGCCTTCGATGATGACCACCATTGGTTTTAGCTGGCAAGTTATCAACATAACACACTAAATCTTAAATCTATATATAAAGAAAAAAGGGACGCAGTGTTTGCTACTAATTGTCAATGCTACAACAACTAGATAACAAGGTCAGGAAAAAGTTTTAATTTATAGCGGAGACAGAAATAGGTCAGTTATGCTAGCTTGACTTTGACAACCTTTGCATGTAGATGTGCTGCAGAATTTGGTGTGTTTTGATTCAGTTACAAGAAAAATGGGACCCAAACCAACTCTAACAGAAGATCAGTTTGTTTAAATGAGCTAATAAGCTACTGCTGTGTTCAGATGATCCCTTATTAATAATCGCAAGATAAACATCAAGCCTGAAAACAAAACTGTAACGGTGTTGAATCCTGATACAATAGTGGAGCTGTTGTCAGTCAGTTGTTATGGTAATGGGTTTGTGTGCAACGTAGATGAGATGACACAGAGAGCAAGGAAAAAGAAGAATATAAGTGGTTTTGAGTTATTCTTCAGTGGTTTCTTCCCCCTTTGCTGTTTCCCCACTGCACTAAATGAATAATAGCTCCATCTCCAGGTTTCATTTTGCTAACAGATCTGTTCTACTGCGGCAGCACGGCTATGGATGGAAAGTTAAAGATAGCATGTGTGAAGTTTCCTAATTTCCTAGTATAAGCAATATCATGGAGCGTGTCTATAGAGGAATAAAGTATGGAGAAGTATGGAATTTGATCAATGTATTTTTCAGGTTTTAGATATGGAAAATAGTTTTTATTTCCTGTCACCTTGTTCACATAATGAATTTGTTGAAATAAGTTGTTTGCACTTGTTGCTTTTTATGTTTTTGTATATGCAGATATGTTAGGCATGTTTTTTCTTCATCCACAACATTGGACATTGCAGTTATTCATCCATCTGTCTGTCCATCCATTTTGCTGGTTCATATTTAAAGGGATTTTTGACTGGTACACAGAAACAAGAGCACATTACTCAATTGTTTGCCTTATTACACTGAAAAAAGGGAAAGAGGTTTGTCAAACTTACTTTATTTAAGTTTGTGTAGCATGACAACTTAACAAACTTAATAAATTTACTTAGATAAACCTAATTTAATTACTTGTGACCAGTTAATGCACATATTTAAGTTGGGTCACCTGTTCTCTTTTTTCAGTGCACATAAGCACTGAAAAACGCAGCTTTTATCATTTAAGATTGGCGTCAGTGAAATCTTTTCTTTCCAGGCAGCACTTTGAAACACTGATCCACGCTTTTGTTTCAACTCGATTGGACTACTGTAATGCACTTTATCTGGGAGTCAGTCAGTCGCTGCTCTCACGTCTGCAGCTGGATCAGAATGCTGCTGCATGACTTTTGACAGGTACTCGAAAGAGAGAGCATGTGACCCCTGTCCTGGCCTCACTTCACTGGCTGCCTGTATATTTTAGGATTCATTTTAAAATTCTTATGTTTGTTTTTAAATCATTGCATAATCTTGCCCCAGCTTACCTCACTGAGCTTCTTCATCCTTACGTACCCCATCGGTCTCTCAGGTCAGCAAATCAGCTGCTCTTGGAGGAACCGAGAACAAAAAGGAAGCTCAGAGGGGACAGGGCTTTCTCTGTCATGGGCCCTAAATTATGGAACGACTTACCTTTGCAGGTCAGAGAGGCCCCTTCTCTGTCCACTTTTAAAGCTCGTCTTAAAACCCATCTATTTTACTTAGCTTTCAACACCAGTGGGATTTAGTTTTAAATTGTATGTTTTTGTTTTTAAACTGTTTTTAATTACTTTTTTTTATTATGTTGTGTTTTAATTGTACAGCACTTTGTATCAACTGTGGTTGTTTTAAAGTGCTTTATAAATAAAGTTGGTATGGTATGGTATGGTATAAGATCCAATGAAAGCTGATGATTTTTTGTAACAGTTCTTTGGTCAGCAGAACACTAAATTGTTTTACAAAGTGTTTAAAAGCATTTCCCTATAGATGATTTAAATAACTTAAAGATTAAAACAAGTAATTTTATGTTTTTCACATTGTATAAAAGAAAAGGTTTTAAACAACTCAAAGTTTCTTCAGTTAATTGTTTAAACCTTACTTAAATAACAGTTTTATTCCTTGGCTTTTAATCCGGCGTGATATTTACATTAATTGTTTGTGTTTACTGACTTAATTTTGTTTCTGTTCTACTTTTTGTTGGTTAACTTTGTGTTATTTACAGCAGAACATAAATAAAAATGGAATGACATTTATACATGGTGAACAAATTGACTGAATAATTGAAAAAATAACTTTGAAATTTGAAAAATGAAATAAAGAGGTATTTGTGCACGTCTTCCCATGCTTGCCTGTGAAGAACACCTCACCCTGTGGGAGTGGAGATGTTCTCCAGACAGACTTCCTAAAAAAGTATCCAATCAAATTACTTCAATTCAGTTAGCACAAAGCACAATGAGCGTTTCATTAGGGTAAAAAAGAACAGCTTTGATTTGATTAGATGTGTCTGACAGGAACCTGGGGAGCAAACATCAAAGATCTGTTTACTGGTTTTCAAAGAATCACAGCTAATAACACTCCATGCGTACCGCACGGCGTCTCACCGCTAAGCTGTCGTGTCAGGGTGGTTAGCAGTCGCCCGGTAATTCCTCGGGTCGTCTTAGCTCACAGATCAAGGCCGCTGGTCTGTAACTTTGAACTTGACGTTTCAAAAGGGAGAGGATAAAGAGATGCTTAAATATCAAATCCTCCCCAACTCTCTCGCCCTTCATATTGGATGCTGTTAAAAGATCAACCGCTGAATCAAAGAGGAGTGTTCAGGGGGAAGGATTTCCCCCGTCTGTTTGTCAGTGGAAGTTAATTTATGTATGTTTCAGCTAAGAAATGGGTTATCCAACTTTCTTTTTTTGTTTTCCCATGATAATCAGTAGATGTTTACTGATAAAACCAGTGTTGTATCCTCAAGCTCCCCACTTAAGAAACCATGTGCACCAAGTTAAAGGATTTTTTTCTCTCAGACTCTTTAGCTTTTCCTATTTAACTGTTTTATTCAAAAGGAATTAAGCTAAATGTAAATGGTTTAATATTTGTATTTATATTGCATTTATAAGCACTGATGTAAGATATCAGAGCAAAAGAGCTTAATCTCAGGCAGGACTGTTTAACTAATAGTCCTGCCTGACTAGTATGGCTTTCTTTGGAAGGACCTCATCATAACTTTATTTGTCTTACTTTGTTTCATGTAACAATCAATCACAGTCTAAATTATAACTTATTGATTTATTTTATTAAGACTGAAGAAATAAATCATACCATATTCAACGTTCTAAGTAATTTGTAAAATAATTTAAGTAGATATGACTTCAAGGCTGCACAGTGGTGCAGTTGGTAGCACTGTTGCCTTGCAGCAAGAAGGTCCTGGGTTCAAATCTCTTCCTGTATGGAGTTTGCATGTTCTCCCTGTGCACACATGGGTTCTCTCTGGGTACTCTGGTTTCCTCATACAATCCAAAAACATTATTGTCAGATTGATTGATCTCCCTGAATTCTCCTTGGAATGTGTGTATGGTTGTCTGTCTCTGTGTTGCCCTGCAATGGACTGGGGACCTGTCCAGGGTGTCCCCAGCCTCTCGCCCACTGACTGCCAGGACCCCTGCTGACCCCACTAGGGATAAGCATGTAGGATAATGAATGGCTATGATTTCTTTTCATATGTGGATTCACACTGCACCAGAGTTTACTTCAAACAAACCTATAGGCCAAAGTTTTTACACTTTGCTTCTTTTGGTCTACATCAGAGACTGATTACGCATTCACACCTCCCCTAACAAACCAGATTTTCTAGACAAAAGAACTGGACTTTGATTCAAGTGAACTAAGCAGAGCTGGTGAGAATGCACTCTTTTTGACACTCACTGGAAATTAGTTAAAATGCAGATTTCTTAAAAAGGAAATAGTCCTTCATTCTTAAGAAATTCTGCTACTTATGTGTTTAACTTAATTTGAAACTGAAAATGGGAAATTTATGGTCACTAGACGTCTGATTGGTGCATTGTGTTGTAGAACCAATGGTTACCTGGACAGTAATCTTTGAGTGGAAAGTTTCCTTTGTTGAGCTGGGTGTTGAGAACTGAAAAAAAGAGAAATATTTTTGCCTTTGGGCATCCACCAGAGGAGGTTTAGAGGAAGTGCAAGATTATTTTTTTTTATAGCTGCACAGGTGTGTGTGAAAAGGAACATCAACAGAGATTTCCTTGTGTGTGGTCTTGTGATAACGTTTCACTAAATCCGTCTTCTCCCCCCCCCTCCCCACATCCCTGCACTCACACACATACCCACACTACCCACCCATGTTTGCCCTCTCTTCCCTACAAATCACCCTGACAAATGGGCTTCCCACAGGTGTTGCTAACTCCCCCTTCCCAACTGCCCCCATGCTCGGCTGCATGGGAACGGGGGCAGCTTTAGTATTATCCACAGCTGCTTGTGTCAACGTGAACCACACCTCCGCTGGCCCTGCGGGACATAGTGCCACTCAACGACTGGGAATCCAGTCATAACGACGACCCAGGCTCAAGGTTTTGGCATGCTGTGGCCCACTGAGTCAAACAAGTGGAGAATATTGTCTGCTGAGCCCTGAGAACTGGAGTCTCCCAGTCTGGAGATCAAGATAAAGTCTGGCCCAAACCACTCACCGCTCCCATATCAAACAATGCAACTGGTTATGAGTTCTGAACACAGATGTATCTTTGTTAGATGTTGCGTTGCCTGGTGTAGGAGTCTCAGTGAAGCTGAAAGAGTTGGTGGTTATCAGTTCCTGACAGTATTTTCATGTAATAATCAAGACAAGCCTGTTGTGAAAATAGAGTTTTAGCTCCGAGGAAGGTTAATGTCTAGCATTTGACTTTTACTGATTGCTTACATGTATACACGTTCCAGGCTGTTGTGAAGCACAGAAAGTAAAGTGGAAGGAAAATGAACGGTTTTCAACAGATAAAAGGTTGAAAGGTGTTGTTATTGTCCACCTGTGTTTGGCTCCCTTGACATTTTGCTGCAGTTACAGATAAGAGTCTTTTGAGGGATCTCTACCAGCTTTGTACGTTGTTTTCTTCTCACTTTGTAAAATAGCTCATGCTCACTTAGTCAGATTGGATGTTATGTTGTTCTTCTGGTGTGTGAACCTTCACCCCAGTTTCTGACAGAGAGCTGAAACAATGACCCCAACTACACATGTTTCAGCCTTTATTTATAAGATATTGTAACATATTAAAAACTTTTGCTAACTGAATCTGTGTATTTCCCACCAAAATACATTTTATACCATCTTCCATTTAGCAGAGAGCTAACATATCAAAGTAATTATCATTTTCATTTAGTCACAATATACTAGACTTTTTTTTTTACATACAATCTGGAACCCTTAAACATAAACCTAATGTTACAATAAATCTTACTATTGCTTATGGTTACATAAGCAATAACATAAAATATGGCAGAACCAACAGAAATTACAATAGACAATAGGACAATTAGCTTGTTAGCGACGACATGCTAACATAGTTATCTTAGTCTCAATACAAAGTCTACATAACACTGGTTAATGCAGTCACAAAAATGTATATAACAAAACCTTTATGGAAATAAAAATGTGCTTGGTGGACATTACATCGCTGTAATTATACAAAAATGCTTCGGGTCTTCATGTATCTGTGAGGACCGCTTTAGCAGGTCAAAAGATAGCTACCCAACAGACTCACAAGCAGCACTGCCACCCTGTGGTGTAAGTTGATATTACACCTCAATTTAACAGAACCTTAATAGAACTACGGTTTTTCATACTAAGGTTAAATAACTCACATTTGGGGTTGGTTTATTGCATTTTTTAAAACTATAAGTTAGTTTCTGATTCACTTCTCTGTATTATTTTGTGTTGGTGTATCATGTTGGTTCTCTAGTTTTGCACAGCTTTGTAAATCCCCTCATGCTGCCTGCTGGTATCGACTGGCAGCTAAAACCCACATGTGCTTTGTTTGCTGCCCTTTCTTCACAAGTTTCCCTCCCCCACTCCTCCACTGTCTGCAGTGAACTCTTCCTAATCTGCAAGTGGTTGTACTTTGCTCTTTCACAGAACATTTATGAAATCATTCAGTCAGTTTACAGAATAACCAGAGGTAACATCACCTTCTGAAATTTTTGGTTGTTTTGTAAAATATCTTTTTTTGTATCTTATTGACTCTGGATTCTGCTTGATTCCACTGTGGCCCAGCAGCTACAGAGCTGTCATCTTATCTGTCTTTTATCTTTTGACCAAAGAGATCACTTTGAAACCAACCAAACATTGCCTTTGATTTATAAGGGAGCCAAGCAGATCTTTGCCAATTACAAACTCAAACAGAAAAGTCTTAAAAGGGAACAAGGAGGTGACCTAATTATTTGTAGACAGCTGTGTTTTTGCTCCATGGTGGAACAGTGGTTAGCACTTCTGTACCACTGAAAGGAGTTCCCAGTTTCAAACCTCAGATACGGTGCATTCACACAATCTGTCAAACTTTAGCTTGTTTGCCTAGAAAGTCTGGTTTGTTTGGAGACTGCTCCAAAGCAGGAAGTGGACTATAGCGCAGAGCATTCTGGGTAAATACAACCAAAACAAATGTGCCAGTGTAGTTCTAGTGGGAGAAATGGCATGTGGTCTTTCACCAAAACAAAAGAGCAATCCTACAACCGCTAAAATCTTACATGTTACATTTTTGTTTACATTTGGTAAAGAGGGAAGTGATGTTCAATGTGTTCTTCAGAACTTTTCAGGCCATTTCCTTCAGTGGTTCTTGGTACAGTGCCCCTACAGGCGAGAAAGGGAACAGGTTTCTTATAGGTTTTGGTTGGTTTGACAGTTCCCAACCCCACTAAGGGACAAGGGTGTAAAGAAAATGGATGGATGGTTTGACAGTGCAGTGTGAAAAAACAAAACAAAAAAACACAGCAACTAGAAATGGAACAAATGTGGTTTTGGTCCCCAGTTGAACCGAGTTTTTCTGTTTCTTACACTGTATTTGAAATAGTCTGTCATTTTTGTTGAATTGTTCATCTTAGTTATGACCAGTCCAAGTATAAAAGTCACCACACTCACTGGAAAAAATGTGAAATACTCCTGTAAGGTTAGCATTACCAGGTGACAGCTAGCCAGTTGTTTTGTTGATTTTACCAATGATTTGTTCTTTGGATAAAAAATTATTAGGCCATTTTAATACTTTGAGATCATGTTCTTGTTACACTCCAGCATCACCGATCAAGGATTGTGTCACACTGGATCTATGAGCAAATGTGAACAGTAAACGCTCTACTTTAACCCATTTTTGAACAAACATCCATACATGTTTGCTTGAAGTACGAGTGTATCCGTTTGGATCATAGCTTAATGGTGTGCTTGTGATTCCTAGTACTACATTTGATGTGTTCAAATGTCTTAGTTAACTTCAGCATTCTCAAATTTTACATTATACAATTGGTATTTCTGACCTACAGCAGATAATAGTCAAAATACAATGCCTGGCCACCAGAAGCCACCAGTTTCAGCTTCTCTCACACCGGAAAAAAACTGACTGGTAACCTCTGACCTCTGACTTTCCTCTTCAGTGGGAACCAGTACAGCCACCATTCATTAGCAGGTCAAACGACTGCAGCGGTCACAGATGTTTATCTGATACGGCTCTGGTTAGCAGTAAAAATGACACGCTTGTGGACATGCTAATTTCTGTCTCTTTTGAACTTAAGGAATGCCAATACAGCCACAGCCTCTGCAAGCTGGATCAAGAGATTTGAAGGTCCTTTTTTATCACTGACCATCAATGTTTACTGTTTACACTTGTGTTTATTTACATGTTGAAGGAGAGTGGGGTTTAAGTTACCATTGGTATGTGACATTGTCTTCAGTGCCTTTGATGGACTGGGAACTTGTCCAAGGTGTATCATGGCACTTTTCCATTCACCTCTAGTGGGAACAGACATAAACTGCTTCTTTTGTTTTGTAATAAAATAGAAAGGAAATACAATTGCATATTAGGCATAATGAGTTTTCAGTAGTAGTAGTACTACTACAGCAGACTGAATAGATGACTCTAGAAAAATAATTGCAGATTGGTGTAACTTGAGCTACACCAATCAGACTTTTGTGATCTGATTTTATAAAACGTTGACAAACACCACTTTTAGGTAGCTCATTTTTAGAGCTGAAGAATGCTTTAAGGCACTGAAATGAAAATAAAGAAATAATAAAAGTGGGCAAATAGTAAATAATGAGAAACTAACACTCATAAAATTGTAAATGTATATGTATGTAATAATTGAATTCAATTAAAAAATACTTTATTGATTCCAAAGAGAAATTAAATGCTGTTGCAACTCATATTAATTCAAAATTCTTCAAAGAGTTATTGTAGATGGTGATGGTTGTGGGCATGAAGGTTTTACTGTAGCAGTCTGCATTACAACAAATTTGAAGAAGCCTCTGACTGAAGACACTGTTTTTCTAATATTCATGAATGGGGATGGGTGGGTGTTTGTTTTTATTGGACACATTAGCAGATAGCTTTTAGAAACAGTGAGTGATAGACTGCTGCAGTGAACAGCGTGAACGGATCAAGTTCTGTGTGATGCAGATTGGTGTGTTCTGTACAAATGAACTATGTAATCCGGTGAACATATCTTGTGAATGAATGTACTAATACTAGATATTCAGCACACTCAAATGAACTATGTGCTACAGGATGAGGTCCACCGGAGTCCCAAAGTCTTAGAAATGCTGTTGTGATGACTTCCTGAAAGCAGAGTGTCAGAAAAAGGAGGAACTGCTTAAAGAGACAGAGGCCTAATTTCTTTCATATATGCAGCATATTTTTGACAACTGGAGGTAACAGAGTTACTTTTGGACTATAAAATGACTGCATATGTGTGGAAAACACATAAAACTGTCACATAGTCTAAGTGATTTCTTTAGTCTATTGATCTGTCAGTAATCAGGCCTGAAAAATCTGGTAAATCAGTGATAACTTTGATTTTAATGTCTTTATGTGACCCATTTTTGTGTCACTTTCCTCATTGTTGGAATCTCAGTTGTTCAGCTGTGAGTTTCTGGTAGAAGGATGCAGATTTTTCTGGTGTCTCTGTGGAAAACCAGCCTGGTTATTCAGCAGGTTCAAAGATTTTCAGCGGGAATGAGAGAGTTCTGTCCAAACAGTATTGTTTTTCTGTGTGTGTGTGTGTGTGTGTGTGTGTGTGTGTGTGTGTGTGTGTGTGTGTTGGGGGGGTTGTAGGTAGGTCTGGCCTGGGCACATGCAGTAAGTAGCCTTTCCTCCTCATTAACCCAGCAGTGCACCTGTGATCACTCTGATATTCTCTTTGAGAGCATTAGGGTTCCCAGCGGGGGATTTGCTGATGGAGGGGTTTGGGGTTTTGATCCTGGTGAGTTGGGTGTGGCACGCTCGCCCGACAGCTCGCCTCATGTCTGCTTGATGGGATAAAAGAAGAAGGAACGCACTAATAAGCCTTTGTTGCAGGGCAGGCCATGCTTGAATACAAATACACTCAGAACTTTGCAAACGGTTCAAATGAAGTAATAAATAAAGTTCTTATAGACGCCTTCAGAGAAATAGACGTGCAAATTATAATCACTATTAAAGCTAATTGTATAACTAAATGCAAAAGCCTCCCAGACTCAGCAAGAACATTGTGAAACAGATAATCCTCTGAATATATTCATTTTGTTGATTGATAATGTGGCTCTGTATGTAAATGAGCAGAATTAATCAGCCTTCCTTTGTTTTCTTTATTCTGTTGCAAGTCGTTTCTCTGCAGCATAACTGCACTGCAGGATGACCTCCAACAGTTTAATTATCTGAAAGTCTCTGTGAACCGTTGATACTCATGAAGAAGAAGCTGAAACCAGGAGTTGATTTAGCTAGCTCCAGGTTTGTAGTTTTTCCAGCATGTTCAGCACGGTGATGATGACCACAGCGGCTGGAATAAGACGGCCTTTGTTGGACCGCAGCATCTAGTCGGTTTCTGTCGTCAGAGGTCTAATTGGAAAAAGGTCTTCTATTTATAGTGTTAGGTTGACGGCCAGCATCTCATACCTCTCACCTAAATGTCTTCGCTTTCACACTTTTTAATAAAGATAAAAGAGGAACCACTGCCATTTACACACTCAAAATGTCAGTTTTGTAAACTTTTTCCAAACTGGATTCCCATGGTGAAAGTTAAGTTTACTCTCTGAGGGTTGATCAGTCACACAAGGCTGCAGAAAACTTTATCACTAACTTTAATGAATGTTTAGTTTGAAAACTTCCCTGCAGTTCAAAGTTCAGCCATGACAACAAGGCATCTGCTATTCCTGTGATCTGTTCCTTCAAACTGTCATTTTTTAAAACTTTTTCGATGGGTTTAAGTAGCAATTCAGAAGTTCAGGAGAATTGGCTCAGCTGTGTTATAAACAAAAAGAGAAAGCACATCAACAGATGATACACTGTAACTAGAGTCTTAAAAACCGACTTTAATGTTGAAAATGCTGAAGGTTGGCTCTGATTTAACTCAAGATTTTTACGTTCCCAATGGTGCACACTTGTAAAAAGACCAAAAATACAGCTTAGTTTGGAAATGTAGACCATTGGCACTCAATGCTGACATTGATATGTCAGCATTGAGATGCTATTTTAGTCCTGAATAACTTCACTGATAGGCTAAATCGTTTTAGCACAGCTTGAATACAACCATAGCACTTTCTAGATCAGATTGTTTTTGAAGAAATAACTAGTCCTCAGTTGACCAAGAGAAGTGGTTTTGTCGTCCATTGCTGTTAGTGGATGTTGCTTGTGCGTCAGATTTACAGGAGTACCAGAAACACATTCCGTCTGGAACCTTTGTATGTAAAAAAGAAATGCAATTAACTTCGCTAAAATGTTTAACACGTTAAAATCAATCTAATAATTAGACAAAATTAAAAGTCCCAACCAAAAAATTATACATAAGCACAAATAAAACTAATTGACTTGCAAACTAATTGGTTTGCAAGTCAATTAGTGTTTACATTTAAACACTAATTTTTACAATAACCAAAAAGGGGACTTGCTGTGCCTCAAGGCAAGCCTCTCTGCTTATCTCCTGCTCGCGTATTTTACTCCACCACAAGTAAAATACTTGGTGCTGGAGTCAAGATTTATTTTTTGGTTTTGTTTTATTAAAAATGCTCCCTGCGCGTAAACAAGATGAACTGCATAATTCTCCTTCTTTTATCTAAGCATACCAATCCATTCGGTGAACAAAAATCCCATTACATGTCTCTGAGCTAATGTTTCATTTTTAAGATGGAAGTCAAATAAAATTTATACTGAGTGTTTTCCTCTTAAACCGAAGCATTGCTACCGGTATTCCTGAGCTACTGACCTAAATGTGTTCTTCTTCCCAGGCCAGTTTGAGTTAATGTTGCTGTAACTCGAGTAAGAGATGATGCATGCAGTTGTTAGGGTTGTTGGAGAACAAATACGTCATTTCATTAATGTTTAAATTTCCAGCACTTCCCTGTAATGCACAGCTCAATCACTCCAACACTAGCTTTCAGGGAGCTTTGTTATCTTCAAGCTCCATTTAACTGTTTGGTTTCTTTTTTTTTTTTTCTTTTTCTTTTTTTTTTTACACTGATAGCTAAAGGAACTCCCCCATGAAGCAGTGTTTAGCCCATTGACCTTTAATTATCCATCCTGTAGCTGCAGAGCAACCTGCATGCCAGAGCCCAGCAGCTCTGCAGGGGGCCTTATTGGTGGGTCGTAGACACAGAGGAACACGCCACACTCACTGCTGAACATCAGATACAAGCATAAATAAAACATTCGTGTTGCTCCTTTAATGAAGTCTCACCCACCGGGTGTAGTGATGAAATATTTACGCAGCTGTAGAAGAAGTTGCGAAGCAGAGGGAATGATTAGCGATTCTTTCAAAGTCAGAGATTGCAGCTTTTTTTTTTCCAGATTTTAAAATGACGTGAAGCATCTCAGAAAAATTTCCAAATTTAAAAAAAAATATTGCTTGAGTTCAGAATGAAAATACGATGTCCCAAATCCTTTAAAATTACTTGACTATTTCAATTTCATTGATATCTTAATATAAAAATACTGTTTTATATAACTTAGCAAATCAACAACAATCATATTTACTTAAAATAACAAAAAATAACATCATCATTTATTCATATAAAAATATCAGGCATTATTCTCTTCTGCACTTAATAAAAAATGGACTTAAGCTAAAAAATATAGGACATAGACTCAATAGTCTTTAAATAAAGTTTCCCATTGTGCAGAATTTGACCCATTTTGTTCTGCATTTTATGGGGCAAAACATGCAAAAATAAGCTGGTGAATAGGTGGGGGGCAGGGGGTGATACAGACCTTAAGCTTTATCACAATATTTTGTGGAATGTTTGTTATAACAGTAAAGATTATGGTAATAAAACAAACTATTTATTACTTATGTTTAGGTGACTGTATGGCTGTGACAGCATGGCACAGCACTCACATCACCACAAACACACATTCTTGGAAAAACATTCCTATTTGAAACAGACAGGTTGATTTACATCACTAAACTGTAAACAGTAACTGCATTTAAGTCAATAATCCCTTAATATTGATGGAAAAGTATTAGTTTCACTGGACGATTATTTATCTTATAACATGGTAAAAATGTCTTGGTATAAGTGAAATAATCTGCCAATATTATCAATATTAAAGAATTACTTGCTTAAAGCAATCTCCTAGATAGTTTTTCTTACTTATAGTGTACTAAGATGTTTGAACAAGAAACTAGACAAAATCCTTAGTAAGATTTTGTTTTTTTGCAGTGTACTACTGCAGTTCTGTTTGCAGACTCCATGTTTTGTCCATCAAAGTATCCCAGCCTTGTTCTCTCTGTGGGCGTCTTGAGCTGAGAGTTTTCACCTCCTCATTGACCTTGGAGGACCGATAAAGGCTCTGTCCTGGATCCCTGACATGCTCGGCTGCATTGAAAAAAAAGAGGCCTCAGATACATAAAGAGGTGTCTTTGAGGAGATTTGCAGTACTTCCTTATCTCTCTCTGTGTGTGAAAGAAAAGAGCTCCAGCCCCCTCACTGTCAGACACATCAGGAACAGGCTGCAAGGAGATTTGTGCCAGATGCTGCTTCTGAAAGCACATCAGGTGGACAAGGAGCTCTCATCCCCATAGTGTGTGTTTTCTGTGTGGTGGCGTGTATGTGTGGCCTTTGATGTCAGCCAGTAGTGGGAGTCCCCCAGGTGTTCGGCAGCACATCAGGGCAGCATATTGAGAAACACTCCTGCATGTTATCCACTCTTACATGTCGGCTTTTTACACCCTCCTCTCTCTGAGGGACTCTTAGTGTCGGTGTAAAACTTTCTGATTGGGTCTGCAGGAACTAGAAGTTTTTAAATGCTGATCTGTTCACATATTTCCTCTTGTAGGCCTTGTAGGAAAATGCTGATTTTCTCTCAAAATACATGCAAAGAAATTTTTACTTTAAAGAAACTTGCAAAAGTATTCATAGCTCCTAAACCTTTAGTAATTTTTTGCACCGATTGCATTTTTATGGCCGATCACTGATCTTTGAAAGGCCTGACTTTCGATTTTTAGCGGGATTTAAATTTTTTTTTTTTTTTGGTGAGGTGACTATTATTTACCATATATGTGCAGACAAGACCTTTTGTGCGGGTCAGTCTGTCAGCCCTCTCTCACGGCAGAGAAAGGGGGCAATTGCTGATTTTTAGACCTTTGTAGAGGAACACAAGATCGGTTTCACACTTGTTTCCAAATATTAAAAACGTTTTTCAGGTTCTTATTGTTGTAAAATGTATAAAATTCATATTCTACTTACATAAAATACAATTAAAATAATAAAAGTCTCAGATTGCAACATGACAAAATGTGGAAAGGTTAAAAGGCAATGAATAAATGTAAGGCATTTTATAAAATCATGTTTTCCCTTTATTTAAAACCGTTTGTTCTGTGACTTTGTAACACGGTCCACACCTTTTTAATTTCTTCTCAAATCTCCAACAATTACCCTGATCCGTACAGTGAAAATGAGGGATTTAACAGCATTTCCAAGATGACATTTTTATGTTCTTAGAAGGATTCAGTCTAATTTCATGCCTCATGGAGCTTGTGAGAGATTAGTGTGAGTAAATGAGGCCGGTTTGTTGTGTCAGAGGTGATTTGGACTCTTATCAGAGGCTGAGCTGCAGATCTGCTGGCGACCTAAGCTGACAGCCTTAATGGAATGGGAAAATCCAGTAATAGTGACCACTTTAGTTAGCATCTGAGGGTATTGTCTGCCTGTTTGGTGCATAATGAGTAACTGTATGCAAAGGCTGTCCTGGAAGTGCCCCCCTCATTTGGTTCTTTATTGTCAGATTAGTGGTGTGAGGGCATTGTGTGAGTCTGTCTCTTAAATGGAACAACTGAAAGGTTATTATCTGCCTTTATTCTGCTTTCTTTGTGAAGGCCTTGAAGTGTCAGAATTGATTGCAGAGATGAAAATTGTCCCAGTGTTTGTCTGGGTCAAGATGCAAATGGTTTCTTTTGCTCCAGAAAGTTAGGTGTTGTAAATAAGGTGCTGAAGTGCTGTGAAGTTCATTAATAAAAATGTTAAAAATTCTTTACTGAAGAGTCAATTTGCAACGCAGTATTCATGGATTTTTCTGTGGAACGTGAATCCAAATTATCTACTGAAAATGTGCCTTTTCACGGATTTTCCAAGCACTTATCTAGTTTGTTTATATTTAAAAAGTTAGCTATCGAACTAAACCAAAAATTAGCTGCGCTGTTAGCGCATTAGCAGCTGTGTGCTCATCACTGTCTAACATATTCTATTTAAAAAACAGTTTGGGAAGCTGAAATACTTAGCAGCAATGCTACTTGACACACTGTTGGCTGGCATTTGCAAAGCAGCAAATCCAGGAGGGTATTTATTTTTAGTGGTGCCAGTGTAAATATCACCAGGATTGGTATGGAGCATAAACCTCTTGTGTGGTGAAGGGAAAAAAAATCAATTTCACAGCAGTTTGATCAGCTAACAAATAGATTTGTAAACAGAAAAACAAATTGTAATCTCAATATGTTTTACTTTTACAAACCCACAATTGAATTCTAGTTAGGTCTAGTCCCCCCTCCTCCCATTATTTCATTATTTACTGTTTTTATGTGTTTTCTCAGTTTCAGTCTTTGTTATTTTGTTAGTTTTTGTTAACTATAATGGTTTCAGGTTCTGTCATCAAATACAGAAAATAAAACGGAGTCCTGTTCTGAATGAATTATCTCTGTATCACGCAGCCACAGACAGCAGACAGACTCAAATGTATTCACCAGCACCCCGACAGGCAGCAGTTTTGGTTGTCAGGGTCTGCAGATCATGGGTCATGTGTGTTGGTGCTGCATTAAGTCACAACAGGAACAGATAAGAGCGGCCCCAGGTTGGCTTTGGGAGCCAAATCCGCAGCAGCCCCCCAGTGCTAATCGGATTAGCTGAAAAGTTAGCAGTATGGCCCCAAGGAGACACAACGTTTTTTACACTGACTTCTGCGACATTGTGTCTTCCTCAGCCTCCATAATCTCCTTCTTGTCTCAAAGCCCTTTCAGATCATCTGTATCGCAGTCGACAACAACAAACTGGAGGCGAGATGAACTGGTTTTAACCTCTGCTGGGTGGGGGTTGGAGGTCTTTTCCACCCAGGTGGGGGAACAATGGCGCGCCCGTTTCCTTAAAGAAATGGTTGGGTGAGCACCGCCAGAGGCAGGCGGGACAGAAATGAAAAAAAAAAAATGAGTTGAGAAATTATTGGTGGTGACGAGAGGAGGAGAGGGAGGAAAAGGGTTGGGGGTGGTGGAGGCTGAATGGAGGCAGCAGGGTGGCAACTGAACTCCTAAAGCGCCTTCATGCATGGTCTGCTTCAGCCAACGCTGGAAACATGTAGCAGCACCCTGAACTTTAGATCCGCCTGACTGTTCCTACTTAACCATTTAAAGATGTTTGTTAAAAACAAAACGTTACAGTTCCTGCTCCTGGGTGAAAATGAAATGTCTGCTTTTGATTTTCATAGTTGTTGTCTGTATGATGTGTTTATAATATTTTTATATTTTCATGATGTGACGTGCTTTGAGCTGCATTGTTGCTGAAATGTGCTACGCAAATAAATTTGATTGATTGATTGACCTACATTCATATGATTCATATTCATATGACATCTTATTATGGTCATTGGAGATAAGGAAGAAAAAAGAAGTAAGAACTCTGTATTTTTTAAATGAATTTCCTAGAAAGAACTTGGAGATTTCTGAGTTTGAGAAGTCGAAAATGTGCTGGAAAAACACCACATTTTGACATTAATTTCAGAAATTTTCTAGCAAATACTTGGAATTTTTTTAGTTTAAAATATTTCAAATCTTCAACTTTCCAAACTCAGACAATTTCCAAGAAAACTTCAAATATTTTTTCTGGCAAATGTTCAGCTCAAAAAAAGAATAAAGAGGCCCACATTTTGATGCCACCACCACCATGCTTGACAGCTAGTTTGTCTTTTAGGTTTTTAAACTTCACCAAACATGTTTTTATGTCTTTGTGGCTAAACAGTCAACCTTTTTCTCCTTGGTTGTTAAATTATGCACCTTTTGTCTCTTCCACTAAACTTTCCATTACTCTGCTTGGATGTAGCAATGACCTGCCAGCTTCTTTATCAAGGTATCAGTGTCTAATGTTGGTCTAATACATTATTAATTATTCTTATGTAGCATTCTTTTTTGTAATAAAGTGAATTTTGGGTTTTTATTTACTGTAAGCCATAATCTTCAAAATTGAGAAATAAATGTAGAAGGAATATAAAAATATAGGAGTTTTACTTTAATTGAATCATAGAATCTAACTTTCTGTGATATTAACTTATTGAGATGCACTCCCATATATTTAAGCCTATTTTTATCATTTTTACTGTGTGTATTGGTGAAAATCCATAAGAAGTTCAAACTTCAGCATTTAATCCCTTTTGTCTTTAAACACCATATATAGTTCAAATAAATAAATAAAAGGCCCAAATTAATGATAGTAATGTCTATGAGGACTGAGCGTGAGAACAAAGTCCCACTTGCTAATGAGTTGAGGAAATTAAGTTACACTACACTGAACATAACAAAGCACTTAGCAGTAGTGTGAGAACATGGGAGAAAAAATGGGGTATTCTTTTAAGATCCCCCAAAAGGAGATTAAAGAGAAAAAAATGACTTTCTTTTGGTGTCATCCTTTTTTTATTATTATTTGTCACTGCATGAATGGACCAATAGAACAGCAGCCAAGTTCAACATGGCTGAAAAAGCTCTTGGCACTCTGAATCAACAGCCCAGCGTCGAACTGGCCAGCCTTCCTTCAACTGCATTCCCAAAATGATGCCAAGGGAACCGATTTTTCTGGCCAAGATGTGGTTTTGTGGCTGCAGTCAGTCAGGCAGAAGGAAGATGAAAACGATGCCATGTAGAAAAGAAGCCTTTTTTTCTTCTTTCTTTGTGCCACCGTGTCTCCAGATCGGCTTGGGAGGACAGTGATCTGCCAAGCCCACTGCACTGAGAATAAAGCTAAAGGTCAAAATTAGTTAGAAAGAACACAGTTGCTGTGAAATGGAGGCTTGATTTATTGTATTGTGGGTTTTCCACTTGATTTATGTGCATTTAAATGTGTGTTTCAGTGTGGGGCAAAGTGGAATTGACTATGAATGACAACCTGGAGGTGTACCTCGGTGACCCAGCTGAGATCCCCTGCCATTACAGCTTCACTGGTGTGAACGAAGAGCCCAGCTTCGTCATAATCCAGTGGTTTGTGGTGAGTAAACTGACAGTGTCTGTCTGGAACTAGCTGTTCCAGAAACAGTCATGGTTTCTGCTTCACTTGTAGCATAAAGCTTTAGATTGCTGTAATGTTCCATGGAGAATTGCGAGTTGATGCCTAGAATTTTCACATTTATCTGATTAATCACAACACAGTGGTGGGCAACAATAATTAAAAAGTTAGTTGCTCTGACACTAAAATACTAATATAAACATTAGTTCCACTTTTTCTAAAGGGTATCACCAACACAATACTTAGCGGAAGGTAATGCTAAAGCGTTAGCTTCTATTCAAACTATATCTGCCCTTAAAAGGCTACAATCCTTGAACACCACTTAAAATTTTGACATTATGTACATGTTCTATAATTCCCTTAGATATTATATTTGTGTATATCTTGTTCTCTACTGTCTGTTTGTCCCACTATTTTGCTTGAAATGAAGATATTAGGGAAACAAAAGAGACAATTTAAGGAGAGGAAATGCTGTGTGATCAGTATTCACCCTCTTTAAAATAAGAGCATGAATATAAGCTTCTAACTGCTTTAAGAGCGTTTATCAGTCGATAGCCAAAACTTTAACACAGTTCTTCAACTTAATTCAACTGAAAACCAAATAAGCTTCTTTAAGTTCACAAAGAAATCTCGAGTTTAAGTTTTAAGTTCACAAATAAACGCTTTCGAATTTATCCAGGAAAATCAACTCAGGGGAAGCTAGGTACGCTAATGTTAACAAAGTTAAAGTTAGCAAAAATGCTACACATAAGGTTAGCTGTGCTATTAGTGCATTAGCAGCATTCTTAGTGTAGATCGTGACTAGTTTTGATAACCTAGATTGATTGCTATGTTCATTGACAAATTAGAAAAGTAAACTCTTCAGTGGTTCATTTCCTGCTTATCCAACTTTAAATTATATGTGACGACTTGTAATACTAGTCCCTTTTAGAAAACACTTCAAGATGAGTTTAAGGCTTCTTTCTGCCATCTCTTTGTTTTGTGAATGGAACGCCTCTGGAAGGCCCTTGACTGTTCCTACCTGGTTTCTCTTCAGAGATCTGCAGGAAACGGCTCACGGATGCGGATCTTCTACAGTGACATCAACCAGCAGATAGTCGACAACAACACAGACTACAGCGGCCGCATCGAGGTGACCTCAGACCAGAGAGGAAACACACTCCTGATCCAAAACGTCCAGCTCTCTGACGAGAAGGAGTTCTTCTGCCAGGTCAACGGGCAGGAGGCTGGCAATGCCGAACGCAAGACTCACCTCAGGGTTTTTGGTAAGACAGCGCACAAAAACGACAAAGTATAACCTAATAGAAGATGTAAACACCTTAAACATCTTCAGTTGCATATGTATCTGTTATAATTTACCAAATATCTCGTTTTTCAGCTCCTCCAGAGGCTCCAGAAATTGAAGGCGTCCCTAATGGGATTTCTGTGACCAACACGATGCCATCTAAGGTGGGTCAACTCAGTCTGAAGGTCAACAAATGCAATAAAATCCTAAAAAAAATCTGGAAAATTGAAACCAGGGGTGAAAGTAGGTAGGTACGGTCGGGTACTGCGTACCCCTAAAAGACTTAGCGGGGGTACGCAGTACCTGCAAGAGAGGGGAGTGGCTGTCTGCTGTAAAAAAATCAATGGGTTCACTGTGCAACCGTGAAAGCACATCCCCCGTGACTGATTAGTTTTTCAAGAACAATCTAAAACACGACTGAATCAGTTAATAAATAGCTTTTTCCCCATTTCATGTTGTTTCTGAACTGTTCATGCTTTGCTAGAGCAGCGGTGCAATAATACTTGGATCGCAGAAGGTTTTGAGTCGATCTCGGCATTAGGTGACAAACTGAATGCCGCCAGGATGCTGAGACCATCACATCCTCTGACTCATTAAAACGTTCGTAACTTTAGTTAAAAAAAATAAAACATCAACTAAACGTGTTCAAATTAATGACCCAACAACAATAATAATCTCAGTAATTATTGTTTCAACAAGGTGTTACGCAATTCTGTGCGTTTCGGTTCCATTACCAAAATAACTAGCAGAGCAGGAGTTTAAAATTAACCAATCAACCACCGCTGTGTTCAGGGGAGTGCTTATTAATAATTGCAAAATAAATATAAATCCTGAAAACCTAGTATCGTAATGGGCTGAATGTTATGTTTTTAACGTAATCTCTGCTCGGCTCGAGGAGCTCGGCTCATGGCAGTTGCCATGGCAACAGGTGTGCTTAAATGACAAAGAGACGGAGAGTAAAAAGGAAGGAGTTGTTTACCTGTTTGGGGTATTTTACCTTTATTTTTTTAAAGGTTTTGTTGGCTCTAGTGGCCTTTATTTGAAGGTAGTTTGACAGGAAAGAGGGTAATGAGAGAAGGGGAAATGTCAGCAGGCCGGGAATTGAGCCTGCGACCACTGCCACGAGGACCAAGACCTCAATGTGTGGGCTGTGCTTTGCCTCTGTGCCACCACAGCACCCCATTTTCCTTTTGTTTACCTTTGCTGTGGCTCATCACAGCCGCTGTAGTTTCTGAACGTTCAATAAACATCAAACTTGGACTAATTATCTCGTTCGTCTGTGACTGTATGTCATTCACAAAAAACACGGTAAATATGTTTCATTAAGTATTTAACAAACAAATGGCTTCTACCGCGATAATTATGTGAAATTAAATTAATTGTCTAGTATTAAAAAAAATAGTTTGGTGCTCTCTGGCATCTTGCTTTGAGCTCAGAGTCTGAGAAGTTTTCCTCTATCAAACTATTTTATTTTTTATTTTTTTGCCTCTTATTTAGTGGAAATATT
>NW_015112799.1:602253-604133 GCF_001443285.1 Poecilia latipinna | reverse complement strand
TATATATATATATATATATATATATATATATATATATATATATATAGTACTAATAGTACTATTATGTTTATAGTTTTTTACACCATTATGTGTAAAAAACTGTTATTTTAATTCTAAACACAATGATTGTGTGTTTATTATATATAAATGTATATTTATATTCTTATAAATAATATTTATAATAATAAATAATATATTTATACAATATAAATAATACTATAAATATTATTATATTTATTATTATCATAAATATTACAATAATATTTATTGTTACAATAATATTTATTATTAAATTATAATTCTATAATTAAATTAATTTATAATTAATTATTATTAATTATTCGGCTCTTGGAACGTGGAATGTTTCTTCTTTGAGATTAGAGAAATCATTCCCAGGACAGATCTCTCTTCATGGGTCCAGTCTTCTAATGCCGCTTTCGTCAGCGCAGACGTTGAACTTTTAGACTCAACGGTCTCCTTGTCACCGCAAACTTCCCCAGCCGGGGAAGTTTCTTCTTTGAGATAAGAGAAATCGTTCCCAGGACAGATCTCTCTTGATGGGCCAGCCTTCTAATGCCGCCGTCATCAGAGCAGAGGTTCAGCTTTTGGATGCCTCTTTTTCCTCCTTATCGCTCCAACCCTTCTCAATCTGTGCACTTTAGGAAGATTGGAGAAATTGTTCCCTTCATCACTGTTCTCGCCATCAGACCGACCTGAGTGATCTATCCGTTTGCTGTGGCCTGATGTGACTTTTCAGACCGATCTTTCAGACCGATCTGTCTGAAAACTCGTAGAATGGCCTGATGAGTTTTGCAGTGAAGTTTGCTTCACAGTCGGGGAAGGTTTGAAGAGATACAAGTCAAATTCATCGTACTCATACTCATCCTTGTAACTACTGATGTCAAAAGTGACCCCAGGAAGTAGCTTGTTAAATAGCTTCCTCACTCCTGTGGTGATCAAATAACCTGCTCCAAACGTCAGGGGAAAAAACATGGTGGTGACTCCGATCTGTTGCATTGTCAAAATATTTTTCAAACACGGTGCTAACAATCAAAAAGCTGCTTGTATATAACCTCCTGTTTTATGATCCAAGCATTCATAACCTCAGATGTTCTTTGATCTATGTCATAGATGAGGTCATAGCTACAATGAGTCTCTGTAGTTCTAGGGCAGTGGTTCTTAACCTTTTTTGAGGTACCGAACCCCCCAGTTTCATACGCGCATTCACCGAACCCTTCTTATCCCCATCGAACCCAGGTTAAGAACCACTGTTCTAGGGGAATGACCTGCTTCTGATCGTTGCTATGGAAACGGTCAAATCAGTTCTGCATGACTCAAACTATTAACCCTTTGCAACTGCATCACTTATCGCCATGACGGACTTCAGAAGGGTATATTTCAGGAGGCTAGGGATTAAAACAGGGATTTTAATGGTTAAATATTAAGTTTAGATTGACAATGGTATATTAAAACCATTAATTTAAGTAGGATTTTTCATCATTATATCAGGTTTAAAATTTCAAATCATAGTTGACTTAAAAATATCTTAAAAGTAAAATTAAATGTAACTTACACACATTTGCTGCTGCTGTTGTAAATTGTGACAAGAAATTTTGCCTACTTGGAGAAGAGCTACAAAGAAATAATTTTGTATATATAATAATCTGCGAATGGAACATATATATATATATATATATATATATATATATATATACATACACACACACACATAGATACACATTTATCATAGAACCCCCAAGAATTTAAAACTACTTTCACCCCTGATCGTTACCCAATGTTGGACCCAGCCAGTAGATAAAGCAGTACTCCAGGTATGTGTGGCCACTGCAGGGGAACTGAACAGAGAAAGCCAGGGCGGG
>NW_015112799.1:560843-599619 GCF_001443285.1 Poecilia latipinna | reverse complement strand
TATATATATATATATATATATATTATTCTTATTTATTTTAATTTTTTTTGTCATAGAACCCACAAGAATTTAAAACTACTTTCACCCCTGATTGAAACTCTATACAAACCCCTCCAGGTGGCGTCATGTGAGGTTCGAAATGGATTTCCTAAACCCAACATCACCTGGTACAAGGATAACGAGCCACTGATGCCTCAAGTAGGACGTAAGTTTTTACTGCTGTGGCTTTTCCTCCTTGTCTTAGAGTATTTATATCGAATTGTACATGATTGGTGTAAAGGTTTAACCACTGGCTTAGCAACAGGTTTGCTGAAAATTTTAAAATAAGAAATACCCATAAAATTATCCATGTATCAGTACTGCTAGCACAATTAGCCTGTTAGAAACAGTGCAGTCCTTAATGGGTAAGTACTGAAAAAGTACTTGCCTGGTAATTACTTACATATTTCTAAAGCTTGGTTTAACTTTGCTTGCTATAGGTTAGTACATGTAGAATCAAGAAATCCTGTAAATAGAACCTGTCTGACAACATGAAGCAGGTTAAAACATGTGTCTTGCTCGATATGAAGCTATTGTAGCTTACAGGACCTTGTGTTGTTCTTCTCCTTATTTTCATTGTCATAGTCATTGTGAGAAAAGTATTGATAAAGGTAAAAAATGTGGAAATGTTTGATGACCTTTACAGGGTCTATAAAGAGTATTCAAACAACCCACCCATTTTTTGGTAACAACTCAAAGCTTTTTAGTGTGTGGAAAATTAGTTTCTTCAAAAACCGCCAGATTGGTAAGTCACAATCAAATGATCACTGCCCTGTTATCCAGCAACCCCAACCAAGCCCAGCTGGTTTTACTGCTCTATGTGCTGCACAATGGCTGCTGGAAAAGACAAGTGCTCAGTTGTTGATTTACCATCCAGAAGATACTGGCTGCATTGTTGTTGGTTGTGCTGGAAGCACCACTTCTACTTTTTAAATATGTATGGTTGTCTAATTGTGTATCTGTTTGCAGCAATGTTGCAATGTTGAGTTGGAAGTTGTGGCCAGCTGCAGCTTATTTGGATTTAAAGTGACAAGACGCCCTAAAACAACTCATTCTGAAAGCATCTCAAAATTGACAGAACTTACCAGATAAAATCTCATTATCTCAAATTGATTGTGTGAAAATAT
Source organism: Poecilia latipinna (assembly GCF_001443285.1). Taxonomy (NCBI): domain Eukaryota; kingdom Metazoa; phylum Chordata; class Actinopteri; order Cyprinodontiformes; family Poeciliidae; genus Poecilia; species Poecilia latipinna. The sequence goes on along the minus strand of NW_015112799.1, from coordinate 598,453 downwards.
GTAATTAACATGTTCAAGGAAGCATAATAGCATCTACACCCAGAGGATGCTGACTACTTGAATAATCAGGTTTTCTAACATTTTCAGCCACAGAAGTTCACATGAGCTGATTCAAACACTTCATTTTGACATTGTTTCTTGCTGTGTTTTCACTGTTCCAGAGGTAAATGTGATCATCCTGGTGACCCGGGAGCCCAGAGGCTTCTACTCTGTGCAGAGCACCCTGGAGTACAGGATACTGAAGGAGGACAAGGACTCCCATTTCTCCTGTGAGGTCAGCTTCTCTGTCCCGGGAGCCATCAGGACGAGGATGTCCCAAAGCATCAATGTCACTGTTCACTGTGAGTTTCATACGGTTATACTGACCTGCAGTAGAGCAGTAAGTCACTAATTAAAGTCTAATGCTGACTGTCTCACCTCGATTCTTGACTGTAATTGTCTCCAAGTTTTGTCACCATAATTGCCTGACAACACTTTAATTAGTTCAGCTCAATGCTTCCAGCCTTTGCAGTTAGATAAACAGTTTCCTTGCTGTTCTGTATTGTTTCCAGTTCTGTTGCTAATTTCAGTATTTTCACATCAAACCATACTTTTTTTTTTATTTGGCTTGCAGTTCGCTTGCTTCTCCTAGGGAGTTTATTGTTTTGCATTCGGCTGTAAAAGATGCTAATGTAATTTAACTTGCACATTGTGAGTGGAATATTCATAAAAACGCCCACGTTGGAAATGCTAAAACCAGTAAATCTGCAGTGCTGGGGAAAACGCCTGGAAAATGGAGAAAAACTGGTGCACAGAGGTTAGACGTTCAGATTTAAAATCTCTTCATCCCTTTCTGATTTGTCTGTTTGCTCACAGTTTGTTAAAATCTGAATATTTAACAAAGCTTCTCCATCAATCTTAAAAATGAATTTTAGTTAAAATTCAAGGACAGAAAAAACATCTAAATTAAAATAAGTATGCCATTTGGGTGTAAGATAAACAGTCCTGACAAACTAGCAACAACTCCACCCAAAAACAGTAGAAGAGATCAGAGGAAAGAAAATTAACTTGCTTGAGTTTTAACATTGACCATGAAATGAACACCCTACTGAACAACAGGGTATCAAAAAATTGGGTTATACTCTTGTTGTTCCTCTCCATGGAAAACTTTAGTAAAAGGCAAAAGATTTATATGAATTGAAAAGAAACAAGAGTGCATGACCTGTTAATGGGTAGGTGTCCCATTTCTCCTGTCACCATACCCACATCACTGACGGTGCTATTCGACTGAACAATGCTTTATGGACACAGAAAAGCTGGCCACGCCTCTATTTTTTTAACCAGTTTAAAGCCTTTTTTATTTTTATTTTTCCCATTTCAAAAGTTTTTTCCAGTGGCAGTTTTTTTTTTTCACTTTCAGTTTCAAACTTTTTCCAATTTTAAAATAAATGTAAAGTTTTAAATTTTTTTGTTGTTGTTTTAGTTTCAAATGTTATTCTTATGAACAAATTTTATGACCCCAATTTAGGTCCATAGCACTCAGTTTTGTTCAGCACAAAGATTTTGTTGTTCAGACATGCAGCAACACTCGATGGCCTCGTTGAGGACTAAGGCCTCAACGAGGGCCTCAATATGTGGGCTGAGCTTTACCGCTGCACACCACTTGCATGAAATCATTCCTAAATAAAGAGATTTCAATCTGCTTTGTAGTGCGTAGTTTTAGAATGAGGTGTTAAGGCTTTACACAGACAATGCACTGAAATCATAAAATAACACAATGTTCCAAGTCCCACCATATGCTGTAGATTGCTTCTAGCTGACAAAGTATTTTAATATTGAACAACAGAAGGAGCACCACACTGAACAGCAGAGGGGATAGCACCGTCAGTGAAGTGGGTATGGTGACAGGAGAAATGGGACACCTACAATCAGCAGGTTATGCACTCTTGTTTTTCTTCAATTTGTACAAGTCTTTTGCCTTTTACTAAAGATTTCTGTGGAGACAAACTGTAAGAGTTTAACCCAATTTTTTGATACCCTGCTGGTTAGTGGGTATTCTTTTTGTGTTAAATATGAAAACATAAAGTTATTACTAAAATTCAGGGTATTATAGTTCCTACAATCTCTGGTATTTTGAAAATGCCTTAAGAATCAATCAAGTCAACTTTTGTTTCATAGACATGCTTTTATATATATTTACAATGAAGAAATATTTTTTAGAGTGCATGAGAAATGCTAAACACAGACTGAAAATGCTGTGAAAATGTATCTATATTTTTTCCCACATCACATGCACAGAGTATTGATGATATTTAACCAGGACCAACAGTTTTGAGACTGAAAAGAACAAACATTGAATCCTAAAACTAGTTATGAGCATTTTTTACATTTTCAAAACTTTTTTTTTTTCTTTTGAACAAGCTTTATGGCCCAAATTTATCTCCATAGGGCTGAGTTCTCGTTCAGGACAAAGCAGAGTTGTCGCCATAAAAGCCTACAACAAAATAAGAAAAAGTCACTAGATTTGTCGATGGTCACTGTTTTGTAAAATAGTCGTTAGTGATATCTGAGAAGTTGCTAAAAATAGTGGCAAAGTGCTTTGCCTCATTGCATAAAAGCGTACATAATTTTTTATAATTCATTCAAATTCAAAAATACTTTACTGATCCCACAGGGAAAAGATGTGGAAACTCATATTAAATTCAAATCTTCAAATAAAGTGGTTAAAAAACATAGATGAGGCCAGCTTTTTGGTTCCCACAATGCATTGCTATAGTCAAATAGCACCGTCACTGAAGTGGGTATGATGACAGGAGAAATGGGGCAAATGCACCATCAGGTCATGGGTTCTTGTTTCTCTTCAAATTGTATAAATCTTTCACCTTTTACTAAAGATTTCCATGGAGAGAAACTGCAAGAGTTTAACCCAATTTTTTGATACCTTGCTTGTTAGTGGGGTGCTCATTTTGTTAAATATTAAAATACTGAATAAGTTAATAGTAATGTTGAAGTTTACAATGTGAGATATTAAAGGGTGATGCACTGTGTGTGGAGCCTAAAACAGCTTACTATTTAAAACTTAAGTTAATAGTAAGGTTGAGATTCACAAATCTTGAGATTCATGCTAGTTACATGTTAAAGGTAACCTACTACGCTTCCTAGAACAGGTTAGAATAAATCTATGGGTTATACAAAACATGTTTGTGACATTTTTTGTGTAAAATCGTTAAATTAGACTTTAGTCTGTTCACTTCTGCCACTTTGAGCTTTCAGATACTTGTTTTAGTATATCACCATGTTCTCAAATTGCACTACCATTTTATGTCAGAGTCTATACTGTAATTCTGAACATTGCTTTCAAATCATTAAATACTTTAATGTTGAACATAGAAGGAGCACCCCACTCATCAGCAGGATGTCTTAAAATTTAGTTAAACTCTTGCTGTTACCCTCTATGAAAAAAAATTACACCTCACAGAACAAAAAAAAAATTAGTAAAAAGCAAAAGATTTATACAATTTGAAGAGAACCAAGAGCCCATGACCTGCTGATGCTGTAGGTGCCCCATTTCTCCTGTCATCATACCCACTTCACTGACGGCGCTATTTGACTAAGCAACATAAAGACTCAAAAATTCAAATATTTTACTATTGTCTTTATTATCTTTATATTTAGGTAATGCAAGATAACAAAGTTTGCTGGACGACGATAAATTGTCCCAATTAGTTATTGCAATAAATGATAATATTGTTGTTTTTAGACAGTTTTCAACTAATATAATGGTAATGCCGTTATATGCAAAAACACATTCTCAGATCAATAAGCTTTAAGTTTTAGTGAACATTTAACACTGGGCCTGGAAGACATTTTAAATATCCAAAATAAATAAACAAAGCAGAAACAACAAATAGAATGAATTATGAAGTCTCTGTAAACAAAACAAACAAAATTTTCCTACAAAAAAAGGGGCAAGTTGAGACCAAAACGCCAGACTGAAGACTTTTGCCTTCCAGTTTTTGGTAGAAAGAGAAAATGCAAATGGAATTTATTCAGCTACTGTCAATTTATCATGAGATTAATTGATTTATTACTTATTGTGACAGACCTATCTGTCTCTTAATCTGTCACAACATAGTGACAGTTTTGCCAAATATGTGAAAACATATTCTTTATGATTTTCTATTGATTATCAGCAACAAAAGTTGATTTGGGGATTTAGTTACTCTTTAAAAGTGGCTTTTTGAGTTTTACTTTGGAGAAGTCATTTGTAATGTTGACTGTGTTTTTCCAGTTGGGTTTTTGTTTTTTATGAACATCAGATCATTTGCATATTTTGCCAGTAAACCCAATCTGCAGGTTCAGCTGTATCAAATAAAACTTCCTCTGGTTATTGTTGGAACAGTTTTGTAAAAAGCCAGACTGGATCTGTCAGCATTATGGAAATGATCTTGTGAAGTGACTTTACCAGCATGCTGAATAAGCCTGCCTAATTTATTTTATTTCTTTGTGTGTGTGTGTGTGTGTGTGTGTGTGTGTGTGTGTGTGTGCGTGTGTGTGCAGACCCCACCACTATGATGGAGCTGTGGAAGGATTCGCCGCAGGGCTTGGTCAAAGAGGGGGATACCGTAGAGCTGCGTTGCCAGGGTGACGGCAACCCCCCGCCGATCTTCATTTTCAGCAAGGAACAAGTAAGAATGGAGCGTCTTTTCTCACCCTGCGTCCCCCGAGAGTGTGTGAGTGACACACAAGAGACACGTAGGGAGTGTTTTTGAAATGTAGCGCCCACAGCGGCAGACACGAGCGTGGAGGGTCTGTGTGGACAGACCCAAACCGGGTCTGAGACCGGAGGCCATGTTGGCGAGCAGGGCTCGTTCCCACGTCAGACACACCAGAGACACATTCATTGTGTCTCTGGAGAACACAAAGGCTCAGCTGACTGCAGGCTGAGCATTTCCCAATCAGCCGGTTGGCAGACTATGTCAGACAGAGTAATTTGAAGAAAGGGAACATGTGGTGGAAACAACACATTTTAGAAATATATTCAGGCTTAAAGCTGCAGTATGCTAAAATGTTTTTTATATATATTTGTTAAAAACTGTCACCATGTTGTGGCAGTGTGGTATGAGACAGATAATATGTGAAAAAAAATCAATCTCCCAGTGCTGCCAGTGCTAATCAGAAACAACCAGAGTGAGATACTTAAGTTTTTGAATTTTTATGTTGCTTAGTCAAATAACGCCGTCAGTGAAGTGGGTATGATGACAGGAGAAATGGGGCACCTACACCATCAGCAGGTCATGGGCTATTGTTTCTCTTCAAATCGTATAAATCTTTCGCCTTTTACTAAAGATTTCCGTGGAGAGAAACTGTAAGAGTTTAACCCAATTTTTTGATATCCTGCTAATTGGTGGGGTTTTCTTTCTGTGTTAAATATAAAAACATTAAGTTATTACTAAAATTCTGAGTATTACAGGAGGTGAGTCTCATCAATCATGTTTGTATGTGCCTCTCAGCTGAGGCCCCATTCCCCTCTCCCTTGGAAACTAAATGGAGTTTCCTTTTCAGGAGCCCGATACGCTGCTGGAGAGCAGAGGTGATGTCCTGATTCTGCCGTCTGTGTCCCGGAAAGACAGCGGCATCTACCAGTGCCGGGTGCTGGACTCTGCTGGACAAACGGAGATCAAAGAAGAGGTCACGCTCACGGTGCATTGTACGTAGGAAAACATTTCATGTGCCTACACACCGGGAACTGTATTTCTGCAGAATTATTCTGTACTTTAGTATTTAGAGACATTATAGTTCAAATTCTGATTCAGGGCTGATGATAGGATATTTTAGGTTTTGTTCTGTGAGGCTTAGAACATCTTTGTGTAGAAATGTGATATCCAGCATTCTTCCAAATAGCTAAATCTGGAAAATTAGACATTTTCTAGAATAAATAAGGACATTTTCAAGTTTGAAAAGTCAAAAATTTTCTAGGAGATTGAGCTCAGAAATTTTTTTGAAAAAAACAAAAACAAAACAATGTGGTAATTTCTGAGTTTGTGTTCATGTGTGTGTGTTCATGTGTGTGCACGTGTGTGTGTGTCATGTCGTGCTTCATCCCGTTTCAGATTTGGACCCGGCTGTTGTGGTTCCGAAAGAGTTGGAGTATATGGACAAAGGTGAAAATCTGGTGGCATCGTGCAACGCCCTGTCCTCTCTGAAAACTGTAACCATGTGGTACAAGGTAACTTCATTTCAGTTTGAAGTTATTCCCTGTTGCTTGTGCACTTTTTCCTTCCACTAAGCTTTCCGTCAATATGCTAGGATACAGGGATTTCTGAGTGGCCAAGTACTTTAGCTGGACTAAATTTCTCATAAACTCTTGAATGGGCTTTTATAAAACTCTCAACACTGCAGTTATTTCCTGTTGCTTATGCACTTTTTCCTTCCACTAAACTTTCCATTAACATGTTTGGATACAAAAACATTCTTTAGTTCACTGGACAGCTGTCCAATCAGCAGTCTTCCCCCTGATTGTTGTATAATACGTTAGTGTTGTTAGTGAATTGACCATTGTGATGATGTTCTGATGTTGTGGTGGCGTCGCTGACCTTGGGGTCGTGTCTGGATGTTTGCTTTGGGTTTGTTTAGGAAGGGAAGCAGGTGGGTCACGGCAACACGCTCCACCTGAACGACGCCACCTACGAGACGAGCGGACGGTACGTTTGCGAGGTGACAGTTCCCTCCCTACCCTCCCTGCACACCAACGGCTCGGTTAACATCATTGTCCAAGGTCAGTGAGCCACTGCTGTTAACTTCCTGTTACCCTTTAAGGTCAGAGCTTTGAGTTCTGATAGTTTCTACAGGAAGTCTAGGGTTATGAAGACGTAAATGAAATAGGGTGAAGTGTTTTTATGGGTATATTACAGCACGTTGGTGAATGTTTACTAGAACAGGACCTGGTGACCATCTTGGTGAATGTTTCTGGTGGCTGTTCCTCCAGGCGGGCCTCAGTTGGCTGGCGTGGAGGACGAGGTCCAGCTGGAGGAAGTGGCCGGCCGCACGCTGAACCTGAGCTGTGAGGCCCGCGGGCATCCACTGCCCAGTATCACCTGGAGCATCACAGGCAGCCAGGTAACCGTTCATCCAACCGTACATCCAACTGTGCATCCAACTATTGCATTGTATAGAAACTCGACAACGCTTCTGATAAAACTATCCTTGGCTAATAGTTGGTAAATGCAGCACTAAATAAAGACAAATGTACAAACATTTGCTTTGGAAGTTTTAAAAAAGAGACTTGCTGGATTTGTTTTCATGAAACCTTTAGTTACACCTAAAGGAGATTCAGTTTGTCCATTTTGAAAGAGAGATGTCGATAACTTTTGCATAAATAAAAATGTCTCTTTCTCTGTAGAACTGGCAAGAAGTGATGAGCAAAGCAAACGACCACATTACTCACAGCATGGTGTCGGTCAAGATCAACTCAGACGTCAGCGCCGTTTGTAACGCGTCCAACAACCAGGGCACTGAGGTCAAGGTCTTCAGCATCAAAGCCAGTAAGCGTCTCTTTCTTATATGTATGTTGAACAACATGCAAGTTAAATTATCTGATTTCAAATTGGGAAATTGTTTGACGAATGTGTCACAGCTGTTTTTCTTCCTCCTAATTTAGCCCATTAAAACTGAGTTGTTGTTCAACCATAAATTGTTAAATTGATTGTTTGATTTGCTAAAGAAATTCTAGACATTAAATAATATTTCTCACAGGATAAATTCACTAAAGAGTTTTTAATAAAGTTTTTAAGTCTGACTCATTCATTTTAGCTTAAAAGAGAAATTATGCAATACTATAACATTTGTTTGATTCATATTTTTGAATTAGACATTTGAAACAGGTTTGAGGTTGTTTGCTTCTGTTATTGTGTTAATATGGGCTGATATTGATTAAAATGAAGAGAAACACCTGAAAAACACCTGTGGAAAATTAAAATAGGATTCCTGCTCCGTTTTGGAAATACTGGGATCTGTGTTTTTTATTTGCCAAAGCTGAAAAAGTTTGAACTGACAAGACACAACCATTGATGTACACTCCCCTTCATTAAGATAATTTATCTGGCATTGTGGAGTAATGTCTCATGACCTGCATGAATCGACACACGGTTCTTTAACCCAACCCTTTTGGTTAAAAATTATGTCAGGTTTTCTTAATCCAGCATGATCCAGATTAGATGTTGGAAACTCTGAAGAATAAAGCAGAGCTCTTTTGCTGTAGTTCATTCAACCTGCCAGGTATTTGCTGCTGTCGACTCTTGGCTCATTTTGCCCCTCCAGCAATTTGAAGAAAAGATTCCCAAGACGAACACATATAAAAATTCAAATGACTGTATGTGGTCTTTGTGTTTTTTATTACACCCAAAAATTTGGGTCAAAATGGCTTACAAATTTAAGGCATTTTTTCAATTTTTTTTACTTTCTTTAGAATTGGAGAGTCTATCTGTGTCCAAACGTTTTTGATAATTAGATTGAAAAAACACTGGGCTCTTTCAAATCCCTCTCACCTCGAGTCAGCTAGTGAGAGACGGGAGTATCGAGGGAAGGGACTATGATTGTTTTCCCAAGTTGTATATGCCAGCTTTGTCGTGGTTTCTACTTGTTGAAGTCAAGCTAATTTAGGCTTTTTAGGGCTCATATCAATATATACAAAACGTTGGAAATAGCTAACTTAGAAAACACCCATACCTTCTCCTTTCTAATGTGTTTGTTGATTTGATCAAATCTTTGACTTTGTCTGAATTCACATCTCATGATTTATTCCACATCTACATGTTAAGGTTGTCAAAGTCCAGCTAGGAAAGCTGACCTACTTCCCTCTCCCTCGCTATTCTTTATTTAATTTCAACTTTTAGAAGCCTCTGAAATGTGATATCTTGATATCTTGCTGTAGTGTTGACAGTAGTAGCAAATAACTGTGTCCATTTTTTTTTTATATGTCATGTGCACATTTAGATTTATATTGACAACTTAACAGCTAAAAACATTGTAAAAACAATGCTATCAGCGGCGAGCAGTTTTTAGCCCACCAGCAGGGAGCTGGGGTGGGACCTTGACGTCACGCTGCAATGTATCATGGGCATCACTGTCAAGTTTGGTTTGGACATGCTTCATTCATGCTCCTCTAACTTTAAAATAAAGCATTGCAAAAACAACTCTTTTTACACTTACTTATGGTGTGTTCACTGATCAGAAACTGATGCGAATTTTCAGTTTCTGAGCAGGCCAAGGCAAAAACCGACCAATTCTGGTCACCAGCCGAATTCTTGTTGCATCTTTAACAACAACCAGCTGATAAATGATCACAGTTTGCTCTTTAACCAAATGTTTAACACAGTAAAAGCAGGTTTGCACTAATCTTAAGGGATGTGTGTGTTTATGTGTTGGATTAATGTTGGTGGACGTGAACTTCTTCCCACTCTGAGTGTTGTTTTACTCGTCCACAGTTCCCAGGGTCACCCGCACTGCTCCCTTCTCTCCCGGTAAGACGATTACCGCCCTGCAGTCTCTAATGTTGCAGCTTTCCAGCTCAAACGCTTTCCTCCCAATGTTCACGCTTTTCACCAACATCCATATGTGACAATGCAGGCCTGCAGTAGGCCATGCATTATTTACAGGCATTCCACCCTAAGACTGTCTTTAGCTTGCTGGCAGATCTTTGAGTTAGCCCTTGGCTGTTTTTAAATATTCTGTTTGATTTTTAGAGTTAAAAAAAAATCTTAACGCCAGCAAATCCCAGATACTCGGATCAAACACGCTGCAGCTGTAAAATATTATTTGTTTATCCCAGAACTTTTTAAGTAAACAAAAATCAGCAATGTGGAAAAAAGACAGCCAGACATTAATCGTGTTTTATGGTAGCTTTAACATACCGGGTTAATTTACACTTCACCTTTGAGGGGGTTGCAATTATCAGGCAGTTTTCTGACTTAATCTGGGTTGTTAGTTCGTATCGTTAAATCTTTGCAGGACTCTGGGGAAAAACACGGAGTCTGAAATAAAAACAACAGAGGGAAAAATCTGGTCCAGAATGTTCCCAAACAACTTTTTACTGCTTTTCTTTTTGTTTACGGCCATTCTAAACTAATGCAGTCAGAATAAATTACATCATCAACACTTGGTGCAATAAAAAGGTTAAATGTTTCTCTCACTTTTTATTGAGTCAGTATATTTAAAGACTAATCCTACTACATTGGAAGGCAACTGTTCACTTAGTTCAAAACTGATGGAGTCCATTTATGATTGATAAGTGAAGTGAGGCACAGATTCTGGCAGAAATATATTAGAGGTTTTTTTTTTTTTGTTAGGTTTTACTACAACAGTTCATGGAGTCTTCACAGAGTGATTCAAGTGGAGCTATTTGCTGCAATACTGATTTTTTTCTTGTGTTGCTTTCAAAATAGTTTCTCTCATCATAAAACTTTCTTATAAAGTCTGGAGCAGTGTTGCTAAATTGCAGCTGCATCAATTGGTTTATATTTAACTTGTAGGAATGTAGTTTGGTTTATTTGCAGAATATCAAAGACTGAAGCTTCTTCTGGTTTAGATGGGTGACAAAAATCATGTTTATATTGACCCTGGAAAACCTGGACATAGAAACACATGAAAAAAAAAAAAGTTCAACCCATTAGATTGTTTTGTAGGAGCAGCTTGGAGATAAAAATATGTTTTCAAATTTATTTTGGGTTTGTAAGGTTTTGTGAAAATCTATGACGGAGTATTAAGGCCAGGCTAAGAATCTTTTTTTTAAATATGAGAATAAAGTCAGAATATGAAGATGACATAACAGCAGAATAAAGACTCAATATCACCAGAAGAAAGTTGTAAAAATAATAGAAAAAAGTTGTTTTAATGAGATCAAAGCTTTTCATTGAAGATCTGATATTAGTTTATGATTCTTTCTTCTAAATAGGCATTTTGATGATGGTTTTAAAGTTCTGATACTGTTAATTGTCTGATGTGTTTAAAGATCAAGTATTTATTCATAAACTGATGTTCAACATTCCGTATTTTAATTTATTATTTAATTATTTATGGTTGAATTTATCATAAAATTACTTCTTCATTCTCTTAATATGATTTTTCTTCTACTATTAATTTGACTTTATTGGCAGACAACTTTATTATTACAGCTTTTTTGGCGGATTATGACTTTATTCTGATAATGACTGTACTCTCATAATATTTTGACTTTATTTGCAAAGTCTTTTTTTTCTTAGCCTGGCCATAATACTTTGTTGTAAAATTATAACATAAAGTTATGCAGCATTCTTTTCAAATTCAAAAGCACTTTATTGATCCAGAAAGGAAATTTAAATATTGTTGCAACTCATAAAATTACAGACGTGCACATGCTTTAAACATAATAAACCAAAAACGTGAAAATATTTTACTTTTTGAAAAAATTTGGTTCAAGTTTGGTTATTTTTTGACCCTTTTGGGGGAATTTTATTTGCAAATTTCCAATCAAATTTCCTTCCAAGACAGAACAATATTGTCCAGTCTTTAGGTTTGGCTGAAAACACAGAAGAGAAGTCAACACTTGCATATTTGTTTTATTTTAAATAGAGATTTTGTAATATTGCAACACTGGGCTTTACAGGGTTACACATGAGGGGTGTCCAAGGCGTGGCCCGGGGGCCATTCGCGGCCCTCTGAATGATTTGGTGCGACCCTGGACCACAACTAAACCATTGCATAAATTCGGTTTATCAGCTCAGGCGGTGATGGAGATGCACAAATCTGCTTGCTTTGTTAAAATATTGTGTGCTTAGTTTATTTTTGAACAGGCAAGTATGAAAAATAAGGCTTTTTAAAACAAAATTCGGAGTACTTTCAGTTCGACATGTTTCAACGCCGTTCTTCTTCTTCTCTTCCATGTTTGTCTGCTTGCTCCATCTGCTTCATCCTCTCTGGTGATCCTTGCTCTTCTCTGAAGTGTTTCTGTATTTTTCTGCATGTTTTCTGCATTAACTGCATGATGTGAGTCCCTGCCTGATCTATGAGCGGAAACTTTGTAGCAACACACCTGCAGAACCAACTTACTTGTGGTCAATCGATTAATAATGACCTTTTTCACATAACTTTTGTTTATTCAAAACGTAAAATCATCATTTAAAATTAAAAGTTGAAACATTTCATCTGTAAGAGAACATAACTCTTTTTTTTTACAACACTGTAGATCATGTCTAATGGTTGCTATGGAGATCTAAGGTACTAACTTTCCGCTCTTTGTGGCAGTTTTTCAACGTTGAGCTTAGAGGCTGTCAGCAACATGTGGGGGTGGCACTCTTAGCTCCAAAGTGTCCTTCACGTTCTGTCATCTGTCGGACTTATAGCTTTTTGAAACCTTGTGCACCAGTGTGAACCTTCACACCAGAAACCAAATGAACAAAAAACAAACTATCACGTAAGACGCATTAGAAAAAATTATTTTTCTGAAAGTTTGAGTGGCACATTTACAGCCTGTTTTTGTTGTTAAAAAAAAATTGACCCGTTTGTGATTATTTAGGCAAATAAATAAAATCTGAACATAAACCTTGACAGCAGATGTCTGCTTCTGTGTGCAGTTGAAGGCAGCGGAGTGATCATAGTGGTGATCATACTGTGTTTGCTGCTTCTCGCCTTCCTGGGAAGCGTCGTCTACTTCCTGCATAAGAAGGGAAAGATCCCCTGCGGACGTTCAGGAAAGCAGGAGATGTGAGTACCGCCTCGCCCTCTACTCCTTCTGCTGCACAAAATTTCAATCATATCTTTATTTTTCTGCATAGAACCCTCAAAATTGCATTTGTTGGCAAAAGCCAGAAATTTCCCAGCTTGTGTGTGAACTAAAGTTGAGTAACCATTCCCAATTTGCATGCAGACGCACAAAATAGATCCCAGTTGTATTTACACACTTATTTAGCTCTTACCTTTACAAAGATAAAGGTAAGAGCTTTAAACTACTCAGTCTTAAAGCAGAGAAAAAAAGCGTTAACTCAGTTCGACCTTTCAGATTTGGTGTTTACCAACCAAATCACTCAAAATTCCACAGCACATCTACATGGAGATGCTTGTCATAGTCAAGCTAGCATAGCTGACCTATTTCCCTTTCCTTCGCTTTTTTTATGAAAAGTTTTTCCTGACATTGTTTTTTAGTTGTCATAGTTTTGACAAATATTAGCAAAGCACTGTTTCCCCTTTTCCTTTTACATATCACACATACATTTAAGATTTAGCCCATTATGTTAACAACTTGGCCGCTAAACCCAATGATTGTTGTTGTTGGTGAGCAGTTTTTTGGGATTTTGTGCGTGTGATGTCATGTTTCAACGTGTCTATAGCACCAGTTCATAATGTCTGTGTTCATCCGGGCAGCACCAAAGAGAAGCCCACCAAAGACGACATCGTTGTGGAGATGAAGAACAACCCAAAGAACGAGGATGCTGTGCTGCTAAAAGCCGTGAACGGAGAGAAGAAAGGTCCCAATGACCAGGTAACTGTTGTGGTGAGTGAATACACCTGCAGAAAGAGAGGAAAAGTAAAACCGAGAAACCATAGCAACAAACACATGCATCTGTAGCACTAAAAACTACATCACTGAAAATTACACGAGAAAAATCAAAGTTTAGTAATGTAAACATATGACTTTTTTTTTCTTGTAAATGGACGACTTTTCAACATTAGAGAATATTGGAAGTGTCGCCACATTATTTTCTAGATATAAAACTTTATTAGAAATTGCGTTTGGTTTATTTCAAATGTAAAAGACAGAAAAGAAACCGAGGAAGGAGGAGGAAAAGGTTTCAAGGGGAAGGAGATCAGAGTAGAGGAGTGAAAAAAGGATAGAGAATACAAGTCAACAGTCTGCTTTTACACCTACAGAAAGAGAGAAAAAACAGAACCGAGAAACCATAGCAACAATCAACATCATCATGATGGAAAATAGCATATTATAAGTTAATACAAGAAAATAGGACTTTTAATATCGTAAATTTTTGCTTTTAATCATGAAAAACTCATTCTGTTCTTGCTAGTTTACCACTTTTCAACCTGCAAGAATGTCGGAAGTATTTTATTGTACATCAAACAGTTCAATAAAAATATTTTTCTGTTTTTTAATGGAAATGTACTCCTCTGTTGCCACTTTCTTTCTTTCTTTGCTCAATAATCCGTCGTCAAAACGTGCTTCTGAGTGAAAGCTGCTCTTTTAAATATTTAGGATCTGGTCTGAGTCTTGTGGAGTTGACCTCTCCTGAAGGATTTGAGTAAATCTCACCTTCTCTTCTGTCTGTGCAGTAAAACTCCTGAAGGTCGTGAGGAGCCGCAGCAGGTCGCAGTATCCAGACGGAGGTTATTGGCACGGAGGTGACCTTGGACGTTCCCACTGACCTCCTCCTTGTCTGGACGCTCCCTCCCTGTTCCTCCCTTCATTTTTTGTTCTAAGCAGTATTCAGCAGGTTTTCCCACACACACACGCACACACACCCACACACATACACACACACACACAGAACACACATTTCCCAGGTGTGTTTGTACAGATGTGTACCTTCTGAATGAGTCTTTGCTTCAGCATTCAGTTCTCTCATTAGTTTTCAGCTCTTTGCTGTTGTTTAGTGTTTGTACGATGGTGAATCATCCTTCTTTTTTTATGAAAGTGTAAATATTATATATATTTTGTTATTTAAGATATTTTGGCTCAGATTTCCATTTCACAGCAGCGTCTGGCTCGTGTGCATGTTTTCTATAGTTTTTACTTTAGCATCCAGGTGAGATTTGAAGCAGGACTTGATGGAGACCAAACGTTGTAAAAACTCGTCCTACATTCGACCAAAACAGCTTATTTTATTTTCTGCTCTGCAGGACCGCCAGTGATTACTTCACTGGTGGCCATCTTTACCAAACTGCTGTCACGTTCTTGTACTGTTTGTAAATATGCTTAGGTTAGAGACCTGCTAGACCTCCTGAAGCTCAAACAGGTCAAAGTTACACATCTGCTGTGCCTGTTTTTTTATTTTTTACATCAAACACTGAATTTATTTTATTTTGAAACTGTTTTTCTCTGTGTTGCCAGTGATTGGTCAGAGCCTGAAGGTCCCATGTGTTTTTGCATGTTTCATACCGCAACAGTTTGGACTGACGATGCTTTTATACAGAGAGATCACTGTGATAAACACAAGAAGGTTCATGGTTTTCTTTATCTGAAGTGTTTGGAAACAAAAGAATGATTTTTTTTTTCTTTTATAAAATCCACCTTAAATGGTTAAATTTTTCGTCTTAAATGTTTCTATCATAATTCATTTAATTAGCTTAATTTAAATTTAGAAAAATGTATCTAATTTTGACAAATTTAAATGCAATCCCAGTTTACACTAAAGTCAAAAATCTGACCCGACCACAAGATGTTTTTTTTAATTATTATATACAGATTTAGATTTTGGATTTAAAAATTTTTTTCCCCAAACTTTTTTATTTGATACATTTCATAAAACAAGCAAGGAAAGATTTAAGATGTCCAGTTTAGAAAACAAGTAAAAAAACCTTCTTGTGTTCGTTATTCACTAACATTATTTGGTTTCTTTTTTTTTATTTCTTAGCTCACGGTTTCATATTTCAGGAAAGCGGTCGTGCCGCTCTGCGAGTCGGATGTAATTATAGTGGATGGAGCCACGAACTGAGGTTTAATCTAAAACAGGCAAAGAAAACATGCAAAAAATACTGCTGGGGTCCTTTTAAAGGCTGGCGTTGTGAATATTTCTCACTGTGTATTTTATTTTGAAAGTTTTCTTTTGTTACCGAGAGTGCTACACTGCCCTGATAACTTGCAACATTTAAATTCGTAGTGAAGTATTTTCAGTTTTTCATTTTTTATGTCCCACTGAATGACGAGAAGCGATACCGTCGGTGTTTGAACAGATTTCTGGTTGGATCCGTGAATCTTTATTTGTTCAGTGGTGAGAAAACAGAGTTTGAAACTGATTATCTTTTCTACATGTGTATAAATTTAATGCTCAACATGTGATTCTCTTGATGCTTGTTTTTTGTTTTTTTACAAGATGCCAAATAAAAGTTCCACCTAAAGAAAAGGCCTTGACTCATTTCTGCAGAGCTTTCGAGTGTGTAGTGTGTGTGTGTGTGTGTGTGTGTGTGTGTGTAGAAGTGAGCGCTTCCAAACCGCTGTCAGCGCAAACTGGGAAGCGCTCCGAACGGTAGCTCAGATTTCCTTCCTGGACAGAAAACACATCTGCAAAGAATTTAAAGCTGCAAAACAAACGTTGAGTTCAGCCGCTCGGTGCAGAGCCTGCAGGCCTCCAGGTGACGACGGCTCAATAACGACCGAGATGAAGCAGCTCAAGAGGTTTAAAGGCATAAAACGGTTCAGATCGGGTTTTGTTTTACATTTTCTGCTCAGATATGTGACCTCCCAGTAGCTGATGGACTTGTGAGGGGAAAGGAAACATTCAGCTGCTGTTTAATAAACTGCATGTTGGTTCTCTGTTTGGTTCTGATTCAGGTGACAGAAGGCCGACTTTGTAACTGTCTTTATGCGACTCTGAAGGTTCAGATCTGAGTCAGTCACTACACCCAGATTTCAGGCCTGATCATTAGTGTCTAGCTGTAACAACTGATGCTGCATCGTTCCTCTTTAGGTCCAGAGAGAATATCAGCAGGACAAATATTAGTCCACAGCAGAAGATGTTTTTAGATCATTTTTGTACTATGTAGTTCTTTATGGAAGTATGAAGTAGGTTTTCTGTAGGTTTTACTCGTCGTGGAATAATGGCATTGAATTTATACAAGTTGTTTTTTAGATCTTGTTTTTGCCTTTTAAGTATGAAACAGTTTAATTCCACTAATTTCAGAGTAGACAGCCAGCACTGTTATAGGCAAGAACAAATAACCCAGTTAAAAAAATCACAGAAATTTCAAGTTACTCAAATATACTTTAATCATAGTTAATAGCCTTGCTTCCTAATCAACTGAAGCTAAAGTTGACTTTTTATCCTTTTTCTGTACTGAGGGTAGAATTGTTCCATTACTGTAGCAACATTCTCAAAAAAATTTACCAAAATAAAATCAAATAACCTCAGAGGTAGTTACAGTAAACATTGGTAACTCTACTTGGTTGGCCTTTACAATTAATATCCCAAAGCAGAAAATAATTTATTTTTTACACTTTTATTATTATTTTATAACCAAAAATAGAAATGCATGAATGGATTGGGGTCTAGAATTTTCTATTAGTCCCTGAACGCACCGTTTTCCAGGTTTGCGATGAGGCAAAAAAAAAGCACACATTAAATATCTGTTGAACAAACCACACGCACCAAAGGTTAAAGAAAAATACAGTTTAATTAAAAATCTTAATGGCTTAGGCATGAAAACATGGCGGCACAATGAATGCAGAGGATATTAAAAAGACAATAAATAAAATCATATCTATACAGGTAATGAGTTTTTAGTAGGCAAGTTCCATTTGACGAAGGCCAGTTAACTGGGTAAACCAACACACACAGTCACAGAGAGAAGTCAGCAGACGGGAACCGACACCAAGTCACTGATGGTTCTGCTCTCAGAGTTCAGATGTGGAGTGAAATGACAACATGAGGGGCAGAGGAGAGTCCAGACGGAAATGGAGCGATTCGCCCAGTTCTGTGACTGACAGGAGGCACAATAATTCACCTTCTCCCACTAAAACCAGTTTAAACCTTAGTGTAGAGAAAAGGACACTTCAGCCACCCTCTGCTTACATAATTTTATATCAGGAGGTATTCTTACCAAGGATTTCAGAACATTTAACCTACAAATTTCATTTACTGATGCAGAATCCTGGAGAATTCATAAAAAAAATTTTTAAAAAAAGCTTAATGACAAATCAGTTTTTCTTAAATAAATGAAAACTGAATTTTGCATTCTCTGATTTTCTTTGTCTGACATCATCATTGATGACGGCTTTGACAGAAAACTGAACAAAATCCATACGGGTGTAAATACTTTTTCACAGCAGATAAAAGAGGTTGATAACAGTAGCTGCGTTTCCATTACAAGTATACGCAAAACACTCTTGATAATCTGCCAATATCAAAAAACATAATTTCGCAGCTGCTGAGTTTCCATTAAAGACACAAAAAAACATCCATCATCATCCAACAGCTTCATGTTGTCTTCTTTGTCTTTTCTACCAGCAGTAACATCTGGTTACTGATGACGTGACTCGTATGATGCGAAAAAAGTTTTTCCATTTCAAATTTGCACAACACATTAATTTTGATCTGGTGAGAATCCATAAATTCTTGACCAAAAAACATCCATTTCTTTTTGAATTGGCGTAGTTCCATTTAGCAAATAAAATTTTCGTATTCCAATAAATTACATGGTCGATGGAAACGGAGCTACTGTGATGTAATATTTTCCATATAAATACCTTCTTTGTACCGACATTCACTTTTTACACCTTTATCCGTTCATATTGCTTTGCAGTGGGAAAAAGTACATTTTGACCTTTTAAAATCTCAAACAGTTTCAAATCTGACCCACAGATTTGCAAAATTTAAACGTAAAACCTGCAATCTTCCCAACGACCAGCAGGGGTCACAAGAAAACATCCTTAGTGAGTTTCTGCTTGATATAAAATCTAATTTTACAAACCATGGCGTGAGTTCAGTAAAACAGACTGGAAACCTGGACTTTTATCCTTTTCACAAAAAAATAAAATGCGTGACGTTTGTGCTCTGGCGCCACCTAGAAATCTTCAGATCCCAGTGGCTCAATTTATACTAGAGGATTCACACACCTGAGAACAAGTCAAAGCTTTTTAAATCAGTTTTTCTCCACCTTAATGCTTAATAAAGATGCTACTATGGCATTTGAAAAATAATATACAATAGAAGTAAATTTAAGTCTTTTTTCAAGTTATTTTTTCTAAAATTTTCAGTTGAACAATTTTTAAATTCACAAATAAAAGAATAAATAAACAATAAATTGCTGATAATCTGAGCCACTAACCAGGAAGCCTTGCAGATGAAACACGTCTGCTCCAAACAGAAGAAAGGATGAAGCCACAACAAAATGTCAATATGATCTTAAATATGCAAAACTGGGGCTTTAAGTTGGGCAAAAATTTCATTGTTCCAGAAACATTTTGGAATGCTCCGTCCAACAACTAGTAAAAACAAAAAAGCGTAATAAAACATTTACACATTCATGTGGAATGACTTAAAGTCCGAGCAGATGGTCACAGGTCAGATCACATTAAAACCAGGGCTGCACAAAGTGCTGCAGATGTATTATTACTGCAGTGTCTCTGCAGAACTGCTACCGATGTTAAACTATTTAAATAACCTGCATTCAGGCTTTCAATGCCACTTGGACATCTGGTGGCTCCAGTCGTTTAATGCAGCATAAAAACAGTTCTACAAGGACGTTTTGATGCTACAGCAGCAACTCCTTTAATAAAACCTTGTTCAGATAGAAATGTCATCATCTGAGGATTTTGTTTGCTAAAATCTGAAAGCAGAGCAGAAATTTTATTTACCACAGGTCATGTCATTATGTTTTTTTTCTAATATAAGCTGATGACACTGCAAAAACAAAAGGTAAAGTATTTTTGCTTTAGTTTGTATTGCAAATATCTTAGTTTTGTGTTATTTCAACTGTGTAACTTTTCAGCCAGATATAAGGGCTTGTTTTAAGTAAATAATTATTTAATACTGATAAAAAAATACATAACTTGTTCCACTGGCAGATTATTTCACATATAACAAGACATTTTCCAGTGTTATAAGTGAAATAATCTGCTAGTGAAACTAGAATTTATTTTGTCTACTTTCAAGAATTATTGGCTTAAAACAAACTGCTATATCTTGCTGAAAAGTTTGTTTTCTCTTATTTCAAGTGTACTGAGATATTTTACAGTAAAAACTGGACCAAAAATACTTTGTAAGATTTCTTGCTTTTGCAGTAAAATTGAATTGGATTCAAAAAGCAGAATCAAATGCAGCTGCTAAAAGGCCTACAAAGTAGAGACGCACTAATTGGTCCATCTGAAGTCAAAGTCAGACTGTTTCCCCTCGATCTGCCCCGGTCAGTCTACTGCACGTCCAACACTAGAGATTCTGCTGAAATGCTAGTTGCTAAAGTCTCTCAATGCGGAGCGCTGAAGTCATGAAGCTGAAAACATCCTTTTCCAATAAGTTTAATTTGCACATGATTAACTGGAACCAAATTGAAAGCCTGAATTTTCAACGAGTCGCATCAGCAGAGAGAGAAAACATGCTAACATTGGCCTAGCTTAGTGTTGTGCTGGATGCTAACTTGTAGGAACAACTATAATGATGCTGATTCTTCTTACATGACAAACGTGAAGTGAACGCATCTCTGATGTCATTAAAAGGTACTCGGGGAGGGGGAGGGGGACTTTTAGGACAGAAAAGGATCATTTTCCCTCAAAGGTGAACGTTGGTTGACTGCTGTGTAAGTCAAGTCAGACACAGGTTTACAAATAAATCATAAAGTTGTGGCGATTTTAGGAGAGATTAGCTTAATTAATCCATGTTGGAGCTGTAGTGCGTTATTTTACTAACCTTCACAGTGTTTCAAGACAGATCCATGGCACTAATTTAACTTTAATAGAGTATTGGACTAGATATGGACCTATCCTTCCTGTTAAATGACTTATTGGGGAATCCTTGACTTCATGGAGCACGACTGTTAGCTTCGTCTCTCCATTTTCACTCTGTAGAGAGAGTGGGAGCTTCTCTGTGGATATTTGTGGGTCACTTACATGTGGGATTCAGTTTCTTGGGAACTGGGTGATGCGAATGGAAGGTTGTGATCTGCCGCCTGCGAGTGGAAGTGGACGTAGGTTCGTTCATCAGTCAGGAACGCATCCAGGTTTCTAATCTGTCCATAATCTGCTTGGGGATTCAGAGCCCGGTGAGGTAGATCAGTCGGGGACAGGACGTTTAGGTAGGAGCAGACCTGTCCTATTATTCTAGGAAGTGTTTGACATAAAGCAGCTGAGACGGAAACCATTCGAAGCTGACCTGCAGGATGGAAAGGCCAGCTCTGCCTCTTTATTTACTTTAAAAAGACCTGCAGGGTCTGGACGACAAATCAGGATTCTGCAGGGAGATTTTTACACAGCAGGTCTTGATGCGCAATTCCAAATTTTTTTTTATTTTCAATTTTTAACTGAAATCTTATTTATTTTTTCTGTGGTCGTTCAAGCTACTAATTAAATGCGACCGCAATAAGTTTTCTGTGTGAACAGCTTCTGTCCCAAAGTAAGCCATGTGCACAGACATGAACTTATCTTTTTAAATCTGCTTTTGCTTAATTTTGTTGTTGAAGCACTTTGTGGTTTTTATCTTGGTTTTACTTACTTATGTCACACAGCAGCGCTCTGTTTACAGCAGTAATAATGGCCGCTGTCTATTGATCAATTTTAAAGTTCTTCAGAGTCGATCGCATCATCATGAGAACATGACAAGAGCACAGCTCTGTTTGGATGTGAAGTTGGAACTAAAAGTGGTGGACTGTGATGTGAGGCGCTTCACTGACACAGACGGCTTTCATAATTTCATAATTAGAATTTTCAGCCATTGTTTACGTCCAGATTTACAGCATCTGACTTCTTGTGGTGCAGAATTATGATGTAAAAGTTGAATAAAATGACTTGCTCCTACTGCTGACGCTGTGAAAAATATCTGACATAATTTAGTCCCACAGATAAGTGGAACAAATCTGATTTATCTTAGGGTGAAAAGATCAGAATTGTGCCGTTCAGACTTCCATGAGAAAGTCGGATATTGGCCAAAAAAAAAAAAAGAAAAAGAAAAAAATTGGATTTGAGTCATATTTTCCTGCTGTGTGAACTTACACATCGACACAGTGGTGCTGCTCGTCGACTCCTCTACTAGTTGCCTCTCCAAACCACTTGATAATCGGGGATTCACTTTTCCTAGTCTTCCCTGCCTCCACTGATACGTTGGCAATGAGTCAAACCTGAATGTAGAGACACTGTTGCCCGATTTTCCACAAAATAAACTGGAAAATGTTAGAAAAACATAATTAAAATGGAATTAATTTCAGTCATTGTTAGTTCTACACACAGTACAACATGTGAGGAGAGTACTCAAAGATTAAAGTACTTGTTGACCCAGAAGGTGATGGGAAATGGAGCCACAACCCTGCAGCACGAGAATGCACGCCACAGACTTCTACTCACTAATTTCTGATTAGTTACAGATTTGCACACCACAGTTTGCGGAGAAGCAGCGAACTGAACAGCGACATGATGAAAGTTTGGCTTCACAAAGCTCCTTTTACACGTTTCAGATCATTTAAGCCGAAAGAGATGAACCAATCAGCTGATGGGGAATCCAGTTCCTTCCATTTCCAGCTGGGGGCGGCGTAGAGTAAGTGTTGAGGCTTCAGGATCCGTCACAAAAAAACAAAAAAAAAAACAATCCTGTTTTCACACCTAGAATCCTTTTAGAAAAGCAAATAATACCTGACGCAGTTGATTACAATTAACTTTGGATGTTTTTCCTTAGATCTGGTGTTTTCCCGCGGAAAAGTGCTCGGTAAATGCTATCCACAATAATGGCACAAAGCGGAGACGGGATTGGGGGGGGGCGGAGCAGGACCTGAGTGACTATGTGGCGATGTGGGCCGTGGAGGGGACGGAGACGAACTCACGCAGGATGTTTTTGGCCGTCTCCAGGTTGTTCTGGGCGATCATCAGCGCTTTCTGGATGTCCTGCATGGAGTAGCCTTGGGATATCAGACATTCGATCTCACCATTCAGGGCCTGGTTGCCAGCGGCGACGGTGGCGGCAGCAGCAGGTGGTGGAGGAGGAGGAAGAGGAGGAGGCGGCGGCGAGGCGGAGGATGGGCCAGGGAGTTCGGGCAGCGGAGCGGAAAGGTCGCGGTTGAAAGGTCGAGGGCGGCGGTCGGAGTTGGCTCTGCGTGGGAGGGGCCGGGGCGGCCGGTCCGACTCGGCAAACGCTCCTGGAAAAATCAGTTCAGGAAACAATGACACGGCAGTTTACAGAAGCCGAAAGTGGACGTTTTCCACAGATACTTTTCCTCATAGCGAGTTAAACAGATTGGTTTGTGAGCTACACCTGATTCCAGCCTTCACATGCCGTTATTGGCGTGTTATACAAAACGTTTAAAATTATCATTATTTATGAATAAAACAAGGCTTTCTTTAAATGTAATTTTATTGTTAAGTTTGCTTCCATTCTTTTAAACATTATCATTTGATGTCATGAAATCCATCAAATTATATTCGTATTAAAACTAGTATATTTGATTATTATAGTTAAATTGCAATACCGTTTATAAATTAAATATACATTGCTGTAATTCATTTTTAAATGAAGTGGTTTTGCTATTATGAGATATTTTACTTGAGTCACTTTAAGCCTTTAATTATTACCAACAATAATTTTTCTTTTATTTATTTATTTATGTTTTTTTTTTTGTTTTTTTTTACAATAAAAACAGGATTATTGAGCTTTTTTATGAGTCTACTCTGTGGAACAGAATCAAATAGCTTGTGTGTCTGGTAGGTTTTTAAGACATATTTGGGAAGCTCAAATCTGTTTTTTTTTTGTTTTGTTTTTTTTTTAGATCAGTTAATCAGTATTTTTTGGAAACAGAAAATCTAAATACACTGGAAAACATGGATGAAAAACTGTTCTCAGAAAACTCGGGCTTTTCTCCTGGTCTTAGATTTCTATAATACAGTTATTGTACAAATAATTAATAAATACCAGGTTCAGGAAAACTGCCAAACATTAAAGTAACTTTCAAAGAAAACTTTATCTATATGAGAATCTGGTCGTGAATGTTTACTTTCTTTCCAGCAGAGGGCGCTGCAATTAAATGTGAAAATGGAGGAGCTCAGAGTGACTGAAAGGTTGAAAAACAAAAAAGGAAAACAAGCCAATGTTGTTAAATCATTACTTTTTATAAGGACTGGACTTTACTGAAGATAAAAATGCTAAAAGCTAAATAAGCTAATACCAGAGAGTAGTTTTAAAATTAAATTCCTAATTTCTGGGTTTTTTTCTTACTATTCTAAATAATAACTGTGTGTTTTTTGAGGTGTGTGAGACAGAAACCAGTTCAGAACCAGTTCAGAACCAGTCCATTTACCAGTCAAAATCTAGGGCTGACTGGACGTACCGGCTTCCACTGAGGCGTCCATGCTGAGCGAGTTTAAGGCTGCGGAGGGACAGCTGATTTCAGACAGGAGCCGTCGGGTGGGGGCGGGGGGTACCACTGGGCGGGGACGGTCAAACTCGTAGATGTCCTCCGCTTCGCTGTCTTCCTTTTTGTCCTGGGAGGCTGCAGCTGGAAGCTGGTCAAGTTCTGGAAGACCAAACAACGTGTTAACGATCAGCTTCAAGTAAAGGCAGCCAGCCACTCTGAAACTATGAGATGCACAGCTGCATTATTCTAAACACCCTTAAAAACACCAAGTGGACATACACTCTGCACAGTTATCAGGCAAGTTGTTTTTTTAAGAAGATTATGTTATTAATTCCAACTCCACCGCTCTGTAAATCCAAAAAAAAACCTCAAACATGAATGTTTAAAGGGTATCTAATATGCAAAATTCACATTTTGCATGTTTTAATCCTTTAATTTGGTTCTACAGTGCTTCTAAAAACAACCCAAGCTCTTAAAACAACACCCAAATGGTTTTTGGCATTGAGTTCATCTTTTCTGGGAATGAGTTGTTTCAAAGCCTTTCCATTAGGTCACTTTTGACAGACATTGCCCCGTTACCTAGCAATCCCAGCAGAGTTCCAATCCGTTTGGTCAGCTGGTTTTACCGATGTATGTGCTGTACTATGGCTGCTAGAATAGACAAGTGTTTACTTGTTGACTTACCATACAGACACCACTTGCTGCATTCTTGTTGATTATGCAGGAGGCTCCACTTCTGCTTTTCAAAGATGCACGATTGTACAATTGCGCATCTGTTTCAAGTAATTTTCATGTGTGCAGCAGCTAATTTGGATTTAAAGTGACAAAGGCCCTAAAACAACTCATTCTGAGCAGATAGAAAATCTGCCAAAAAATGCCAAAATACTCACTTGCCTAATAATTGTACACAAAGTATAAGTACATATTTGTTATATTTATGTAATGACAATCACAATGAGGAAAGTGTGATTATTAAAGTCATACTTTCAATTTTGAGTTTTGTTATAAAGACACTGCTGTGCAGATCAGTTATTCTTAACGCACTCCAGCAAAGATGGTTTCCCATAAATATTTATCCAAGTGCTTGTGAAAGTGAACTGAAGCAGGTTACCCAGATCAGAGGCCTGCGTTGTGTCAGAGGATCCGGCCTGACTCTGGATGTTGAACATGGATTCGTACACTTGAGGGTCATCAGAGTCGTCGTCGCCCCCCTCACTGCCAGCAAAACAGATGTAAGATAAAAAACATAAAAACACGGCTTGAGGCAGTTTACCAGGGGATTTAAGTAGAATTATTTTAAATTTATAATATTTTTTAAACATAACACACATTTTTAAATCAGTCCTGTAATAAGGACTTTAATTTACCCACTATGCTTTAAATATTTAGTTTCTCTTAATGGATCCACCAATCTCGGAAGCAGCAAACTTGACATTAAACTCTGGGTAAAATTCACACATTTTTTTATTTTTTTACAGCAAAACCCAGTTTAATTCTTATTTTGATATGCTTATTTGTGGTAATTATACCTCAACCCTATAGGTGGTTTTTCAGATCGTTGATGTTTTACATAGGAAATAAAATACCATCTGCTGAAACCTGGTGGTGGAACTGAAATAGCATTAACATCAGTTATGTTACAAAGTACATTAGTAAAATTTACAACACCTCAGCCTTTTCCTGACACACTTCTGTAATCATTTACAAGAACAGGGTGTGTATGTTCAATTAAATTGTGTACATAAATGGACAATAGTCTGATTTTGCTCATAAATCACATCTACTTGAATTTTTCCACCTCATTTAGGAGCATCTCCAACCAACCATCTTCTCTTTCTGCGATAAGACACGATTTTCAATCACACAGAGATGTAAACATGCATGACTTCCTTATCTTTATTTTTCATATTTAAATGTGGCGTGTCAAGGAAGGAGTCTGGTATTCCCTTATGTGTGCTCAATTCCACGTTTCATTCAAATTTATTAGCACACGTGTAGCTTTCTTAAATGATCTCATGCAAAAACAAATAAAAAAAGCACAAACACACAAAAAGTGCAAAACAATTGAGCAAGAAGTACAGCTTTGTGAATCTAACCCTCGTTAAAAGAGAAATGTCTGTTCTTCTCATGATCAACAGAAACATTCTGCACTCCTTCATCCTTTCATCAAAGGGACAAGCTGTTCTCCAGCTGCATTCATCTTCAAAACTTCTGCATCTTCTTCATCTTCTTTAAATTATTTAAGAAGGGGGTTCACTGGGTTCAGGAGGGTTAAAACGTAGCCGGAGCAGTGGAGCCCCCTGCTGCTCACAATGTGTAGTACATGTCAACTTTTTAATGTATTTAGAAACTAATGAACTCAACCAGTGAGTCGGTTTATTCATCTTGTACGTTGATTAATTATGTAGACATATGATAAATGTTAAATGACAAAGAAAGTAAAATTAAAGGATACAAGTATAAGAGACACTGGTTTTATTTTTCTTTCCCAACCAAAAAAGGGAGACAAAGTTTCTCTAATAATACGTGGCGTCTATTATGTCTCTGAATGCGTTGACAGAAACATCTGCAACCCAGATTAGCTGGCTGAAGTTCATCAGAGAGGCAACAACAGGACCAGTTGTGTTAAAAATTGCTGTTTCTCTCACTGACCTCCTATTTCCTCACACCGAAGAGCAGCTGAGATCTAAGTTTGTTCTCTATCAAAACATCGACATGAACAATAAACATCTCACTCTGACACACGCCACCTGGTGGCAAATCAGGAGTTGCATTAGCGAACGTCTGCCATAAGTCTCCTCTGATATCTACTTAATCACTTTTTTAATAAAAAGTCGATAGAGTAATTTGAAAAGTCACTAAATATAGTAAAGGTGCTGCAGCCCCGCTCAATCCTCTCCTGCTCATCATCACACATGGCCACACCCCTCAATGTATCTTGGCCCCACCCACTTTGTTGGAATTTTTTTTTTACTTTGCCGGGGGCGGGGTTTTGTTTTCACAGGAGGGTTAGTTACACTTCAAATAAATGCATCTTTTATTGATGTAATGTAATTGTACAGTAAACATCTTAGAAAAATCCCTCCTTTCCTTTGAATGTGTAAATATAGTTTACTGTTCTTCTTTTGTTTGCTTTAGTTTTAAATGTATTTTCTTTGTATTTAAAGCCATCATTTGTTTATTATTTTATTATACTATGTTCAACAAAGTCAAACTCTACTCAACCTCGTCATCACTCTTCAAGAAGCATAGCAATCTATAACCTGTGGCTGAAGCAGGATTTTCTCCTCTAATTCGACTCAAATAAAAAGAATGTCTAAAATTCTCAGAATAACCTGGAGAGACTTTTTACACATCTTGTACCAGAAGAGCCAACAGATCTGTCACTCTCTATGCCTTCTAGTTGCAGAGGGATCTGCTTGGTGATGCAGAGCCCTAAAATGTAACCTGGTTTGACTAACAGGCCCTCTTGTTTACCTGACGTCGTTGTGGTTGTTTGTCTGGGCAGGAGGCGGGGGCACCAAGGAGCCCGGGATGACCCAGGGGGCACCAGAGACCGGCAGGGAGGTGGGACTCATGTACTCGTTCTCCTCACCGTCTGATGATGGCTTTTCTCCAGCTGAGGCCGCCGACGAAGTCAGAGACCTGCACAAAGGGAAACCAAGGATTATCAATGCATTCAGCATTTTCACTACTCATAACTGCTTAAAAATAAAACACAATGGCATGCAGAAAAAACAGCAGATAAAACAGGATACGTCACCTCACCAGTTTGGCAGCGTTTCAGATATTTAAAACAAAAAACTCATCAATAATCATCTATCGATATGAAACAATTATATTGTGATACATTTTTTCAGGCACACGTTTTACGGTTTTCTTAAAAACCTCCCTTCCTCCACTGGGCTCCATATAAAATATATAAAATTTAGCAAACTGAAATTCTCACAACAGTTTTGCAAGGAACAGCAATTTTTCTAGTTTTTAATGAGACTTACAAATACATATTTTAAACTACGGTGATGAAACTGCAGTAGAGCTGAACTGCTGTTAAATAATTTCTGTTTCGTACTTTCTACAGTTTTCCAAGGGTATTTTATTAAAGTCCAGCTCTAAATATGACCTCCAGGGGGAGCCAACGTGCAGAAAAAAACTCATTCAAATCCTGGTTTTGTGTTTAAGTCATGAGCAGAGCTGCATACCTGGCGGATAGGCAGTAGATGGCGTTGGTGGCTGCCTGGGTCCTGGTGCCCTCCCCGTTGGTGCCGCTGCTCTGGGGGAGGGAGGCCTTGGTGGCGGGCCGAGGAACCATGTAGTTGGCCGCCCAGGCGGGCTGGTCAGGGGTGGAAGGCAGCGGTCTCCTCTGCAGCCTGGGGTCCTGGACGGGGACCAAGGGTCGCTCTGGAGGGGGCGGAGGGGGAAGCTCCCTCACAACAGGGGGGGGAGGTAGAGGCTTGTCTCTGTGAGTGACCGCAACCTGGGATGTAAACACAAGACGTTGCTGGAGTTATAAACACGCAGGAGACGTGGAGATGCAGGAATGTAAACGGGTTCAGTCCATTTACAAATACAATATAAACAACATTTCTGTTATTTCACACCAACTAAGTTCATATTTAAAACACACAAACACCAGACAATCACTATATTCATGATTCTGATCCTTGCAAGAGCATCATATTAAAGAAAGGAATCACTAAAACTTTCATTAATTTAATTAAGAAAGTTAAATAGTTTTATTGCAGAAGGATATATTTCAAATCTTATACTTCAAGATAACTCACATCATTATGAACAGCAAACAAAAACCCACAAGCATGGTAGCCTGAAAGTTTGGCTTTACAAACTCAAATATGAGGCCTTTTTAGAATATTCTGAATGAAATTTAAAACCTCTCACGACAGAAATGTACAAAAGAAAATTGCATATTTTATACTGTATTAGAGCCATGAGCTTTTGCACAAAATGCATTGTAACATCATATAAATCGCCAACAGACGTGAGAGCCAGAGGCCAAGGTGAAAATTGTGCAATAAATTTACACTTTCTGATGAAACCAGCTCAAGTCACAGAACAGAATAAACACGTCTCCATGCGACTCAAACGCTTGTTTGAAAATATTTAGATGTTTGTGATTACTTTTTTAAATTACTATGATTAATTTACATTTCTTTTATGAAGTTAAGACATTTTCAGGCCTTGATTGTAGATGCATGATAGATACGAGTAAAAAGTGATTTTCTGTAATGAAATGTTACAACTAATGCTGCTGTCCAGCAGAGTTACTCACAGAAAACACTGTTGCTAAATGCCTCTGTTCACAGACAGAGACAAAAAGATTAATAGAAAGTTGAGAGGAAGGAAAGATGAGCTGGAGCGGTTTCAATCCTTTGAAGCCACTTCCGAACCAAATATTAACATCTGAAACATCTCTTTTGTATAAAAAAAAGTTTTGTTTTTTTTTCTCCATTTATAGTAGATAAGCTCTGTGATTAGTTATTGAATTGATTTAGGACATTTTCCCAGTAAATACAGTAAGGACACTTCATTTTGTCACTCTTTGATCAAAGATGTGCAACATAGTGTTTTTCTCTTTAACGGGAAAAATAAAAAGAACTCTCCTTTGCATGTTTTTTGGGGAGATTTATTTGGGATATGTAGTCAAATCCTGTGGATAAGTTTCATGGAAAATAACAGTCCCTCTTGTGTTTCTTACTTCCTGATAGAGCTGCAGCCCACAGGGCAGCAGCACAAAGGCCAGCTTCATCAAACATTTGCTCATTTTACTTTGTGCTGTGTTTACACAGCTCTGACGGAGCTGTCAGTAGAAACCATCCGCAGGCCGGCCGGTCGACCTGGGGTCTGCATGGAAACGCACCTTGGCTGTGGTGCCCTGGCTCAGCACGGACCTCTGCTGCAGCAGGTCCAGCCGTGGAGGCACCGGAGGCAGCTGAGACACCGGAGATGCCGGACGTTCCACCTTTAAAGACACAGAGACGGTTTTAGAGATCCACCATGAAAGCAGAGAGAACCAGAGGTGCAGGCCGTACCTTACTACTGCAGGCCAGCCTGCTCATGACCAGATGGTCCTCCAGACGGTCATCCTCTTCCTCATCGTTTGCTACTGCTTCGGCTCGGCTGGAGCCCTGGAAGCCAGCGAAGGAAGCCCCGCTGGCCTTAGGATGGAAGGGGTCCACTACGATGGGCTCCGTGCCTTTGATCTCACAGCGGCAGAACGGACAGCCTTGACCCTCTGACTCCTACAAAGGATCACAATTAAATCCAAACACACAATAAAGCTGCTAATGCTCTAAATAAGATGGATTACTTTGTTTCTTCACAAAAAATCTAGAGGATAATGAAAAAGTATCTCCCTTTATTCCATTAAAATATTCTTGGAGGGCTAAAAAATACAGAGGAACATTCAGAAAACAACATGATAACTTGTACGGTATGTAAATATAGCACATTATTCCAAAAGGACAAGTAAAAACAGTAGGTGCAGGTGGTTGTTCAGGTTAAACCTTCAGTCAGTTTTAGGCTTAAATGATGCATCTAAACAGTTCAGTGTGTAAAAAACACTCCTTTCTGCTTGACCTATCAACACATTGTAAGGCTGATCTATTTATTTTTGGATTAACTGATTAATAACTGGGCAGCAAGAGGTGCTTAAGTTTAGAGAACTGACCAGATGAAGGTAAGCACCACCTGGTCCTGTGTGTGAACTGTAATTCATCAAAATAAGAAATGGTTTTTAGTTTTTTTTTTTTTTTTTTTTTTAAAAAAAAAAAATATTTAGTTACCTTCTTCAACATTTACTGTAATAAAATGTAGGGAAAACCATTTATTTCACCACTGTGCATATCTGATAGTTTGCAGGAAACAGAACCCGCTACCTCAATCTAATAAAACAGGAAATGATCTTTACTGCTTCAAGGTAGTCAACTGGAAGGAAAAACAACCTGAATCCGACACAGCTGGACATTGATTCCTACCAGGAAGCAAACTAACAATCAGATTATCAGTGCGTACCGATGTAACCAAAGGTTATACAGTGGAGTCGACGTCCTCACCTGCCAGGCGGTCAGACAGGAAGTGCACATCAGGTGTCTGCAGGGCTCAATCTTCACATCTTTGTCGTTTTCGGCGCAAATCTTGCAGAGCTGGAAGGTGGAGCCCATCTCACAGTACAGCTCGTACTGCTCCTACAGGGACAACGACCAGAAAATCACCAGTAAAACTTCCTGTTCAACACTCACAAGGCTTCTGTTTGATGACCATAAAGCTGCCAGCTGTATCTCCGCAGGATGATGAATGCCTGAATGTATTTCGTAGTGAGAAACAAACCAAACCTGAGTAACTTTGATGTGGTCCTGAGGAGAAGGCTCACACAGCCCCGTCAGGTCTGGGTTCTGCGCACGGCCGTCTGGGAAAAGATAGCTAGAAAACCACAACCGCAAGCGTCAACACCAACAGAATCACACAGGTGCGATTCTAATTCCACATCCACCGAATCTCACTCAGGAACATTTTCCTTACTTCTGTTAAAAATTAAACTCCATCAAACATCCATGTTCATCCCTGCTCACATCCAGTATTATGTTTTCTAGTCACATAGTGCCATTTTAGAGCGCAGTCAAGTTACTACGTTACCTTCAGTTTCAGAAATTTGACTTTGTAATTTAACACCTTGAAATCGGACCTCTGCCTCTAAAAATACCCTTCAGAAAGTCACACAATTTTCTCTCTACTTCACATAAAATTGAAACAAAACACATTAAAGCTGGCGGTATGAACTTAAATAGTTAGAAGAATGAAAACTTCAGCAAGTTTTAAGAATTCAGACAGTCGTTCGGGTCATTAAAGTCGGTGCAGACGCACATCCTCTTATTGTGGCGTCTGAAGGGGAAGTGGTACACCCGCATTCAGAAAGACGAATGAAACAAAAAATGACAGGATCAAGAGAGTTTAGAGACGTTACTGCTCCACAAAGACAGAGCTGGATCACAGGGAGATATTTACTTCATTAGGTGAGACACTTCAATGTAAAAAAAAAAAAAAAAAAAGAAAAACGTACTAAGAGGGGAGGCTTCTCATGCATCGTTGTGGTGTGGAAGAATCTTGTTCTTTCTGGCTACCAACTGATGGACTGAGGGTTGCAACAGTCAGTAATGACACGGAGTGAAGCCACAACCAATAGAAAAAATATAAATTATTAATCTATTGTAAAAGATTTATTTGAGAATATTTGAAAATTAATAATTGAACACCTTTTGAATGCTGACGTTCAAAAGGCTTTGAATGTCAGCGTTAGGATGTGTTTTTATTATGAACCAAGACTCTGCTCAAACCTTCAGAAAAAGCTGAATGTGTTGATGTTAAGAGGATTTTCAGAAATCTTTCCTGGAAAAAGGAGAAAAGAAGAACTGAGTCTCAACAACCCACCAATTAAGCCTCTTGCAATTAATCAATTAATGGCAAAATAAATTAAAATGAGATTGACAATTTCTATTCTGATGAGATTTTTTTTTTTTTTTTCAAAGAATGAGCCGTTTTAGTGTGTGTTGTCACTTTAAATCCAAATAGCTGCTTCTGGCCACACCCTGTGGTGGAAAATTACTATAAGTTAACATCTGCTTATCATGTTATATGAAATGCTTGTGAACTCTCACCAAAAGAACTATTTGGGTTACATGTACAAGGTTGGAAGTTGTTTCCCACAGCTGCATGAGAACCACTCTGTCTCACCCAATTGTTTTGAATTCCTTATCCTTGGTATAAAACTCATGTGTTGTCTCTGCCTGGCAGAGCTTTCCATCCAGAACTGCTTCATGATTGATTGTCCTATGAGCTCTCTGAGTTGTGCACAATTCATAAATAAACCTGGTTGAGTGATTTTACCTGAACAGTGCTTGGTCATAATTTTTTCCACAACAGCCCTAAACTCAACGTTTACACTCGCATGTGAAAATGGCTGCAAACAGATGCTCAAATATGTGCTTGCTGATTTGTTACATTCAGAAGGTTTCTGAAATGGCCCATTTTCCAGACACCAAGAAAAACATAAATTTATTGCTAGCAAAACAACAGAGTGTTGTTTTTTAAATGTTTTTAGAAGCAGTATAAACTTAAATGGTAATACAAAAATGTGCAAAAAGTAAATTTTACACGTAAAAAAAATATCTCTGGAGGATTTGATATAATGTTCAAATGTGACTCACAATCCCTCTCTGTATCCATCGATGAGGGCTTGGAAAAGCGGTTTATTGTGGGGAATGGTCTGCAGGATGTTCCCGTCGGCTGTCACGTAACCGATCGCCCACTGTCCCAGCCGAGTGCAGCTCAGCCGGAAAATGTAGCTGAGAGAAAAGAGAAATATCTCAACCCAGAAGCTTCAGCCGACACCCATCAGCCCTCAGGTTACATGAGTCTCACCTGCCAGGTTTGTGGATGAATCTCTGCAGCCGAGCCTTGACTTCGTCGTACGTCAGGAAGGCCATGTAGCCGGGATGTGTGACTGCTAGGCTGTTCCAGTTTCTCAGAAGAGACGACCACGGCTACAAAAATGCACCAAAATAAAAACATATCAATGACTGAATGTTACTTTCGACTAATTCACAGTTCAGACATGCTCAGAAAGCTTCACCTGAAAGAGTCGGGTGAAGATGTCGAACTCAAAAACAGAGATGTAGTCGTTGCAGGTGAGGTCGATGGTGGACTTCAGTGCCATGGCTTCCAAACCAGAACTTATGGGGTGAAACTCATGGAGAGCCTGGCGGAACATCCTCCAGGGTACAATGGTTCTGAAACAGAAATACATAAACAGAGGGGAAATAAACAGAGATGCAAAGTTAAGGCTTTCTGAATCAGAATCAGAATTGTGATAACTCGCTATGAATCTGACTTCGGTTTCAAGTGTTCATAGCATACAGACATTAAATGTAAATGTAGAAACCTTAGAGTAAATAAATAAAGATAAAACAACCTGTACAGTCACATTTTACATAAAGGAAAAAAATAGAAAAGGCAGGTTGTGACATGTTCATAAGAAGTAGCAGCCTGAGGGAGGAAACCGTCTCTGGGGTGGCTGTTGTTGGCAAACAGGCTGTGTCCAGATGTGTGGCGTCTTGTTGTTGGCTGCCCTTTTTCTGACCCTTGACCCTAAAGTTCAGTATGAGTTAATGACGGAGGGATAAAAGGAAATGACAGATGGACAGATTAAAGGATGAAAGATAGAACAGATAGAAAGGTAAAGAAAGTAAGAAGGATCAAAGGAAGGATGGAAGGACCAAACAAAGGATGGACAGATCGATGAAGGAAGGATCAAAGGAGGGACGAAAGGATCAAAGCACGGAATAAAGGATGGATCAAAGGAGGGCTCAAAGGAAAGAAGGAAGGATCAAAGTAAGGATAAAAGGAAATAAGGAAGAATCAAAGAAGGAATCAACAAAAAAAGGAAGGATCAAAGGAAAGAAGGAAGTATCAAAGGAGGGATCAGAGGGCGAAAGGATCAAAGGAAAGAAGGAAGGACCAAAGGATGGATTAAAGGCAGGAAGGAAGGATCAAAGGAGGAATCAGGGGAAGGAAGGATCAAAGGAGGGATTAAAGAAAGAAAGAAAGAAAGAAAGAAAGAAAGAAAGAAAGAAAGAAAGGAAGGAAGGAAGGAAGGAAGGAAGGAAGGAAGGAAGGAAGGAAGGAAGGATCAAAGGAGGGACTAAATGAACGATGGAAGGACCAAATGACGGTCCAAAGAAAGGAAGACAGGATCAAAGGAAGGAAGGACCCACGGACGAATCAAGGGAAAGAAGGAGGGATCAAAGAAAGGAAAGAAGGATCAAAGGAGGGATCAGACTAAAGAAGGAAGGATCAAAGGAAAGAGTGAATGATGAGAAGTAGGGATCAAGGAAAGGAAGAATCAAAGGAGGGATTAATGGAAGGACGGAAGGATCAAAAGAGGAATCAGAGGAATGAAGGAAGGACCAACGGACAGATCAAAGGAAAGAAGGAAGGATTAAATGGAAGGATCAAAGTCAGAATCAAATGAAGGAAGGAAGTAAAGATCAAAGGAAAGAAGGAAGGATCAAAGGACGAACCAAAGTTCAGCTCAAAGGAAGGATGGAAAAAATCAAAGGAAGGAGCAAAGGAAGGTTCAATGGAAAGATCAAAAGAAGGAAGACTCAAAGGCAGGAAGGAAGGATGAAAGGAAGGAAGCACTAAAGGAAG
The DNA here is from genome assembly GCF_001443285.1 of Poecilia latipinna. Taxonomy (NCBI): domain Eukaryota; kingdom Metazoa; phylum Chordata; class Actinopteri; order Cyprinodontiformes; family Poeciliidae; genus Poecilia; species Poecilia latipinna. The sequence continues at coordinate 563,005 of NW_015112799.1, read as the reverse complement.
GATGGATCAAAGGACTGATCGAATGCAGGAAGGAAGGATGAAAAGGAAGTATCAAAGGACGGATCAAGGAAGGAAGGAGGGATCAAAGAAAGGATCAACCTAAACTTATGGAAGTCCATTTTCTTTTTTCCACTCTCATCCAGACGTGGAAAAACATCCTAAGAGTCCAGCAGATTGTCAAAACCTGACTCGAACATTGGAACGACTTCAGAGCTAAAACAACAATCATGACTCCTCCCTGTTCTCTATTAAAAACAGAAACTCACTTGTCTCCGAATGACCTTCTCCAAAATTCAGCGGCGTCAGCTTTGGTAATCCGGAAGTTGTCCCCCTGAAACAGGCCGTTGGGAAAGATGGCCTTCAGCTCGGCCAGCATGTGACTGAAGATCAGAGACAGCTTGGTCAGGTTCCTCCTGAGGGAGTAGCAACAGCAAAAGAGATGGGTTAGCTGAAGCTAGCTGCAGCTGAGCCACAAACCTCCCACCAGAGTACATCCACCATGACTGACTGGAGGAAACACTCTGAGAATGATTAAATTAGAAAGATTCAGCAACAGAAAATAGCTTTTAGTGAATTAATGTTTCTAAATTATTTTCTAAATTATTTTTATTAATTGTCACTCAATGATTTCATTGAGTGACAAGTGGACTTGAGGAATAAATATCAGGTCTTCTGTGGTTCAGTTAACAGAACTGACGCATTTACAGAGAATCGAAGAGGAAATGCTCGATAAAATCAGAGGAAGGATGAACTTTTGCTGCTAATGCTTTTCTGAGAAATACAGGAAGTTGGTGTGATTGTGACACTTCAGTTGGTCTGTTATCTGACTTTTAAGCAGCTGTACATCACAGTGTTTTTTTCGAGGTTGAACAACTTTACGTTAATGTGCGAAAACTTTACAGCAGACCTGATTTAGCAGGAGGAGATTTGAGAGGTTACTGTTAGAAAGATCGGTTTAAGTCAAAAACAACTTTCTGAGAGATAACTGAATTATATGTTAAGCATTGGGTAATTGATAATGAAAACCCAAAATTCTGTTTCAGAAAATTACAATATTGCATCAGAGCCATTTTAAAGAAGGGTTTCTAATACAGAATGGTATCTTACTGAACATTATGTTCATGTACTCAACAGTATCTGGTTAAGGCTTGGAATGGAGCAGACCAGGCCGCGGTTCTGATGTCTCTCATCTTCCTTTTGACAACTATGATATTCTCTATGTGGGTCAGGTTAGGTCAGTCTGTTGGCCAGTCAGTCACAGAGTTACCATGGTGACTAAAGCAGGAAGTAGCTGGATTTCCACTGACTATATAATTGTGCAACTTGGAATTATAAAAATAAATTTGTTCAATGGCCAATTTGTGTTAGGATGAGGCTGTTTTGTTGGCTGTATTTAAATTTGAGCACTTTGTAAAACTGCATTAGAAACACTTTTTTTTTAAATTACATGAGCAAAGTTGAATAGTAACTTGTTACATTTACTCAGTAACCCCATGGGAGACAAATAAATTATCTTATCATACTAGCTACATTTGATTTCCATTTGAATGGTTTATCATTTTCTATTTTTTCCAAAAATTGGATGATAAAAGTCTTCAGCCTCATGTTTTGGTCTCATTTTTTCCTTTCTTTTTAATGGACAAATTTGCAGAGTCTTCATAATTAATTTGATTTATTTTCTACTGATTTTTTTATATTCAAAATGTCTTCCAGTTCCAGTGTTAAATGTTAATTATAATTTAAAGCTTATTGATCTATGAGAGTGTATTCTTTGACTATAATGCCATTACCACTATATTACCTCAAAAATGTTCTAAAAAGAATATAACCATTTATTGTGATAACTTCTGTGGCAATTTATCGTCCAGCAAAATTTGTTATGACAGGGGTAATTTTCACTATGCTGAATTTTTAACTTTTTTTTTTTTGAGTAATTTTATTATGAAGTATCGCTACTCTTGAGTAAAATTTCTGGATACTTACTTTCAGAAACTTCATTGAATGGTGAACAAGCATGTTTTAACAAAAAAAAAAAAAAAAAAAAAAAAAAAAAACCCAAAGAGTTTTTTTAAAATTTTTAAATTTTTTATTTTAAAAAAAATTTTTTTTTTTTTTTATTTAATTTTTTTTTTTTTTTAAAAATGTTTTTTTACCATTTAATG
>NW_015112799.1:554301-557751 GCF_001443285.1 Poecilia latipinna | reverse complement strand
CATTAAATGGTAAAAAAACATTTTTAAAAAAAAAAAAAAAAAAAAAAAAAAAAAAAAAATCACCAAGCAGTTTTGTTAAAGCTTTATAAGTTTTATATTGAAAGAAACTGTTGTTTTTATTCATATGAATTATTTTAATTTTGGTTGGTCCTTAAAATGGCAAAATTTCCACATATTTTGGTCCATCTCAAGATTGTAATTTTTAAATATCAAATGAGAATATTTGTGTTTACCTCTGTTGCTACCATGTTTTTTAATGACTTATTGTGTGAACAAACTTATCCACATGTGATTTTAATCGCATTTCTTATTTCATGGAAACACTCCAATTGCAAAATTGTGTTTTTTCAACATTGGCAGAATATAGACAAAGTTTTGCATACATTTGTAGTGGAAAGTGACTGGTACCTTTGGCAGTGTGGGTCGGTACAAAGTCCAAAAGTAAAATGAAACCAGCATCTAAAGCTTGTCAACAAGAGGAAGCAGGAACTTTTCTAAACCTTCCCATTAGACTATTGTGTTGACTGTAAACTCCAGAAAACTCAGTTAATCAAAACCAGCAGATGACATGGCAACCCAGATCATCTGGACTTTAAGCACAGTAGATTCTGCATCTCTCCACTCTGCCTTCAGTCTCTGAGAAATCCTAAATTTGCATTTCATTTGCCAATTTCTACCCCGGGTAAGATTCCTCTGACTTGTCTCCGCTCCAGGATTGGCTTCACACCAGAAATGTGACACTTGCAGACTGTGTGTGGTGACTCCAGCTGCAAGCCGCTGAATCTCCACTAAACTCCTGAAAGGTCTCTGCTTCACAATCCTTTTCATTCTACCACACTTTTTCTTTCCACTAAACTTTGCATAAAGTTCTCTGTGAACAGCCAGTTTCTTTAGCAATGACGTTAGCTGACAATGTATTAATCTGAAAGATAATTATTTTTGTTTTGAGACCATTTTCAAGCAAAATCTTGACAATGGAATAATAATATAAAAACCAAATAACACTCAACACTGGGACTGGAAGATATTTTAAATATCCAAAATAAAATATGACAGCCAAAACCAATAAATAAAATGGAAATAAAAACAACTTAAACCAAAGCCATACATAAAGTGGGTTATGAAGTCTCTGTGAATAACACCGTCCTTCAAATAAAAATTACGTAATAATCATAATGGAAAATATCTAGCTCATTTTAATTTATCATGTGATTAATTAATTATTATAATAGACTTGTCATTTATTCATTAAGTATTAATTAAGTCAAAACTACAGAAAATAAATTGATATTTAAAAAAAACTCCCACAAGTAGCATATTTTTAGCTTCACTTGGTTCAGATCTATTAAAGGAATGCTGAGGTATTACATTTTAACCAATACAAATGTTTATTTTCTTAATTAAAAAGGAACTGAATGATTTTTTTTTTTTTGCATCTTTTAATGTATTGCCTATATTGTATAAAGAAAGCTTAAGTAGTTCAATGAAAAATCTGTAGAATGTCCCATTTTTAAATCTGATTGATCAATTAATCGACTGCTAATCTAACAGTTAGCTGCAGCCTTACAGTAGAGAAACACCTGAAAGGTGAAACTCAGATTATACGACGGGTCAGAAAACAGCAGCAGAGCCAGATTAGGAAAGATCCCGCCATCACAATCTTAAAGGCTCATTTTATGTCCTGGATGCCAGGGTGAAAGGGTGATTAGCTCTGAACCATCTGTCACTCATCCAAACGTTGCTCAGCGCTTCTTGTGTTAGCCCACCTGGCCTGGGAGTTCTCCTCGTACATCCGCTCCTTGGCCTCCTTGAACAGGCTCATGGTCTGCTTCGTCTTGTTGGTGAGGTTATCGATGACCACGCGGAAATACTCGTTCTCCCCGAGGATCTCCATCTTCCCCTCGTACCTAGACAGGATGGTGCGCAGGTGCTGGTAGGTGTCTGGCAGCAGGTCCAGGATGTAGGGTGGGCTGTTCTTCAGCGCCACCTTGGGGTTCTGGCACAAACGCACCACCTGCACAAGAAACACAGAGGAGAGGTGACTTAAAGACACAGTATTGTGTGTTTTCCAGCCACATAGTGCCATCTTATCGTATAATCAAGTAACTATGTTAACTTCAGTTGTTAAAACAATTCTTTTAACGACTGAAGTTTGACTGTCATTTAATGCCTTGAAAGTGAGCCTCTGTCTCTTTAAAAACTCTTGCTCTTTCTGAAACACCGCCGTCAGGAAGTCATCACAACATGGCTCCTCTATTAACCCTTTTATAATGGGGGCAATAAATACATAATATATATTGCGATAAACACATGATCAATATCACATCATTTAGAATTTTCAATAATTTCACTGAAGTCTGATTCAGAACTGTGTTGCATTCTGGGTATGTATGCAGAGGAAATGTTTTAGCTGCTCAACCTTTCACTGCCAAGCTGTGTTGGTGGCATCAACCCACTCACTCTTTGGTTTCCTAGCAACAACATGTTGAGTAAGTTGCACAACAACAGGTTCAGGTTTCACCGCCATGTTTCACAACTGCTTAAAAATAATAAACAACAGTATGAAGTAAAAGGAGAAAGTGAGTTCAACAGCTTGAGACAAAACTGTGGATAAAACATGAAGTTTGGAAGGATCTTAGATATTTAAGATGCTTCCAAACTCAACAATAATTATCTATATCAACTGATATGAAGCACTTATATTGTGATACGTTTTTCAGCCATATCGTCCAGCATCAATCGCATAAATATTTTAATCACTGGACGTTGTACTTCTTCAGATTACACACAAGAGGAAATTTAGAGGGCTAATATATAATAATTAGATAATCCAAGATACTTTGAGATGCTGGAATTGAAAATTTGTTAAGCTAAGCAAGTGAAAATGTTAGAAGATTTCACAATTTGGCCTGCAAATCAAACCGTATGTGATCTCTGGTCAGATTATTTTATGCAATAATCTTGATAAAACTTCTTTGCGGCTTTTCACGGTAGAATTGACCAGAATCGGTTCCAATTAGGGTTGAGTCAAAAAATGAAAACCAACACTTCTTTAAACGTTAGACATCAACAAACAGCATTTTCTGGGCATATTTGCCATCTGTATGAGGATGTTCTTAAGTTGTCTACAAAATATTTTTTCCAGAAGTCTTGAAAATCATCATACGGAGCAGTCTAGGGAACATGAGAAAAAAAAATTCTTTTGCGTTACCTTGCAATATGCTTACTGCAATATTTGCTGGTCTATTTTGTATACAATCACAAATGACAATTTAAAAATTTTTATCTCTTGCATGGGAACGCAAAAGAAAAAAAAATCCCATTTCCCCTATAGGGCTCCGAGTCATCAGGATGTTTTTGGCTGTTATGTTTTTTTTTTTTTTTTTTTTGGGGGGGGGGGGGGGGTTGGGGTAGCGGTGGGTTACTTCGGGAATTTTTTTTTTTTTTTTA